>NC_037684.1:76235575-76487725 GCF_003255815.1 Theropithecus gelada | reverse complement strand
AAAAAAAAAAAAAAAAAAAAAAAAAAAAAAAAAAAAGACTATGAATTTGTCTTATTCAACAACGTTTATTAGCTCCGGGCTTCTTCTTACCCTAGGAGTTCATACCCAATCAAGAACTAGGCATGTTTGTTACAACTCCAAGGAAGATTGACCAAGCTGCAGTGTTCTCTGGCATAGGCCAAGCTCAAAGCTCCTCAAAAGAC
Organism: Theropithecus gelada; assembly: GCF_003255815.1. Lineage (NCBI taxonomy): Eukaryota > Metazoa > Chordata > Mammalia > Primates > Cercopithecidae > Theropithecus > Theropithecus gelada. Next base: position 76,487,522 of record NC_037684.1, on the reverse strand, counting down.
ATGAAGTCACAGGTTCTAGGAAGCTCTAGCCTATCTAGTGTCCAATCAAAATGCAAGGAGATTCTGCAGGTCCTGATGAGAATAAAGGAGCTGGTGAGTAGGACAGCAGGGACCAGTGCCAGGGCCTGGTCTCAGTAAGCACCCTTTCTACAGCATCAGGCTCCGTGTCACTCCAAACTCTCGCACCAACTTCTGCACCACTAAAACCCTAAATGAAGCTAGTCTTAGGTCTCTCCCTAAATTCACCCCAAATACAACTCTCTAGAGGAGTTCTCTGCTTACATCCTAGATGCTTCATCTTTGAACTCTATCTACACCAGCAAAATGGCTTCTTCAGAGTATTAATACATTATCCCCAGCAGCTTTCACACTGCTCTTTCCTCTTCTAAAAAAGTTAAACTGAAGTTGTAACTCTAACTTCCCTTCCCACTTCAAGCAGCAACAGAAAACTTAGTTAGCTTTGTCACAGGGCAGCCAGAGATGCTGTGTGCCCCACTAGGCAGGCTACTGGAAACAGGAGGGGCAAACTGGAAAAGACTGACAATTCCAAAGATGAGGGACAGAACACTTTTTGAGTGTGGCACCCAATTTCTGGGAGACCCAGATGACCAGCAGGCAATGAATATTATGTAACATCCCAGAGTCAAACTTTTCTGCCCACAGTCCTACTCCCTGGCTGCCGTACTTACCTATTCTGCGCAGCATAGATACTAGCCAGCTTTAGGGAAATTTCAATTATGGCATTGTCCTCCTGTGAGAGAAAGAGAATGAAGGGAATTCATAACAAGTCAAATATTCTCATGGATTATTTCGGATCAACTTCCAGACTGACGGTGGCCTCAAAGCCACAGTCTTTATTCTTTTAGAATGATTAGCCAACTGTGAATTCCTTGGCGAACATGCCGTTGCATTTAGTGAAAGAATGTCTATTTGTATACAGATCTCAGAAGGGAAACTCCACCTTTCCTGACCAAAGCGTATGGTGGGGCTAGCAGGAGTTTTCAGCAGACAAGACTGTTCTGAAAACTGCTTCAGTGAGGGGCCAATACTAGGCAATGTCCTTACCTGCTTCATGCCCCCTCCAAGGAGGTAACTCATTGTTGCTTTAAAAAGTTGTTCAGCCTAAAAGCATAAGAAAAAGATTTTTCTTTTAATTGGGACCCATTATATATATATGGCCCCGGATTCTAAGTACCAATCTGATGTATCATTCCTTGTAAAGCCCATATACTCACACACATGCACACTCACACACAGAAAAGTACCCTTTTGAAAGGAAAACAGATAAAAATATCAGGACCCCCAACATCCTCTATGTACCTTAAACTACTCTCTAATGAGCAGAAAACAACCTCAGAGATTAACTTCTTATCCAAACCCACTGTGGCAGAGACTACAAACTGTCTCCTAATAGTCATTCTGCTTCTCCATCTTTTTGATTACAGAGTCCCCTCAATTTAGCCTGGGAAACATGGTGAAACCCCATCTCTACAATAAATAAATAAATAAATAAGAAAATTAGCCAGGTGTTGTGGCACACGCCTGGAGTCCCAGCTACTCAGGAGGCTGAAACATGGTGAAACCCATCTCTACAATAAATAAATAAATAAGAAAATTAGCCAGGTGTTGTGGCACACACCTGGAGTCCCAGCTATTCAGGAGGCTGAGGTGGGAGGATCAACTGAGCCTGGGAGGCCGAGGTTGCAGTCGGCCGTGATCAAGCCACCACACTCCAACCTGGGCAACAGATCAAGACCTTATCTTAAAAAAAAACATTCAGTCAATTTTAGCAGATTGGACACCCTGAAGTTAGATATGGTCATATGATAAAATTTAGGCCAAGGGATGCAGGCAAAAAGAACATGAACTTCTAAATCATATTTTATAAGGAAGCTGCTCACAGTCCATCTTCTCCCAGTTCCTGCAGGCTGGAGGTGAGGCAGTTCACCCAGGCAGATGAGGGCTTATCTTAGAAGGAACCTGGACTTCTGGATCAGAGAGCAAAGGTGCCTATGTGTATCTGCCTTCAGTCTTTAGCCTATCTCTGGACTAACACAATAAAGAGAAATACACTTGTATCTTGTTTGAGTCACTATATTCTGGGGTCTCTTTGTTATAGCAGCTTATCCTGTACCCTTACTATCACAGTACCCTTGAAGCTACTCCTTCACAAATTCAAGATATTGCAAAGTAATTTACTTACATTTTCAAGCTGACCCCGTATAAATGCTAAGTTGGCCATCTGAAAGCAAATTACAAATTGTTTTTCAGTTTAGAGTACTGTGTTCCTACTTATTTCAAAACTTTAAAATTCCCTTTTGCTTTCACCCTCAAAATTTAAAAAAGTTTAAAATGAAAAGCATGTCACCAATTAATCTGCTAGAAGCGCAGAACAGCAATCATGTGAGAAGTAAATACTTGCACATACTTTGTTGTTAACAAACCAAATCTAGGTCCACTCATCATTAAAGAAACATGCTAATGATACTGGTTTCTTTTGGTCTGGAATTGAGAGGTCTTATGTCACCCCAAGGGTAAAAAAACTGAAGCCATGGCCGGGCATGGTGGCTCATGCCTGTAATCTCAGCACTTTGGGAGACCAAGGCAGGTGGATCACCTGAGGTCAGGGGTTCGAGACCAGCCTGGCCAATATGGTGAAACCTCATCTCTACTACAATACAAAAATTAGCCAGGCATAGTGATGCGTACCCGTAATCCCAGCTACTCGGGAGGGTGAGGCAAAAGAATCGTTTGAACTCATGAGGCGGAGGTTGCAGTGAGCCAAGATCGTGCCACTGCACTGCAGCCTGGGCAACAGAGCAAGGCTCCATCTCAAAACAAAACAAAACAAAAAAATAAAACTGAAGCCAAAAGAAAACTCAGTGAAAAAGAAAAGGAGCTTTAGAACATCATGAAAGTCAGGAATATGAATCAGGAGAACTAACAACCCTTCCCTTCCATCCAACCTTCCTCATCAGTGGTTCAGACTGGTTATAAGAGTTACCAGATCATAAGTGTAAGTGATGGCCTTCTTGTTATCAGTCTGATAGGCGAGGCGAAGAGCGTCATGCAAAATTAACTCAGCCTCTTCTGGCTCATCTTTCATGATGCTCAACTGAAAAGAGAAGACAAAATAATAGAAAATGAAACATATAGTAGATGCATATGCTACCAGACAGAAGTGTATGCAACTACACATCCCAATGATAGAAGGAAGCAAACTCATTCATCAGACATTTACTGAATTCCTACTATGTACAAGGCATTGTCTATAGAGGTGACAGGGAGGTCAGCCTCCCTTGCAGCTAGGTGTGGCCATCTGATGAAGTTTTGGCCAAGAGACACAGGCAGAAGGAATGTGATTTTACAACATATTTTATAAGGAAGCTGCCTGTCCTCCATCCTCTTTCTAATTTCTTGCAGGCTGGAGGTGACCATACAGGACAAATAAGCTTAATTACAACTAATGATAAGAGCTATAAAGATGACACAAAGGAATGATAAGGGGTCTCCTCCAAATGGGACTTAGGGAAGCTTTCCAAGGAAGTGACAGCTAAACTGAGATAGGAAGGATGAGAATGAGTCAACCAAATAAGGACCTGGGGAGAACAATGACTCAAACAGAGGGTAGAAAATGAGTGAAGTCCCTATAAGCTGAAGAGAATGGTTTTGGGGAAGAAATGCAAAGAAACAGATGTGAAGGGAGGATGGTGAGCTGGAGGATTACTGCCAAACGGGTGGGCAAGGTATGCTACTTTAGATCATGTGGGGTGTTGCAAGCCATGGCAAGGAGTTTGTATTTTATCATAAATGCAGTGGGTAGCCATTCAGAGCTTTCAGGCAAGGAGATGATATGATCCAATTTACTTTTTTTTTTTTTTTGGTCGCTTTGGTTTCTGCATGGAGAATAGATTGCAAGGGGACAGGAGGCTAGGAAAGACTACTGGAGCATAGGTGGTGGCAATGATGGTTTGCACTAGGGTGACAGCAAAGGAGATAGAGAAAAGGGGAAAGATTTGAGACATATTTTGCATTTGTTGGCAACAGGACTTGTTGCTGGACTGTAACTGCATTTGAAGGCAATGGTAACGTACCACAAGTTTTAAGAATGACTATGAGGTTTTTAGGCTGAAAAACTGATGGTAGTAAAGAGACGGTGAAAGCACACGTTGAGGAGGCATTAAAGATCGAGTTTAGTTTTGGGCATGTTAAATCTGAGAGGTAGGTAAGGTACCAAAGTGCAGATGGCATGTCAGGAGCACACTACAGTCTGGAAACACAAATTTGGACGTTGTAGGCATGAGATAACTTGGGGAGAAGAGGAGACAAGAAAATAGAAAAGCATGTGGAGAAAGGGAAGAATTCAGAAAGAGAACCGAATCGCATAACCAACACTAAATTGACATTTTCAGGCCGCTATATACGTGCGAAATTGTGTCATTTCAGGTAGTCTGGTTAATTGATAAAACAACTACAAAACGTTCCTGGTATTTCGTTTGCATAAAAGCATGATGCCTGGGGCGCCATCTCCATTTGCACTTGACACTGCAGAGGTTTAACTGCAGGCCTTAGAGTCGGGAAAGCCTGGATGGATTCCAATCCCCTCTCTGATGACCCACCTCATTCTCGGCAATTTTACCCGCGGAGCCTCCATCCACTCTTCGGCGAGGCGGAGAGAGCAATGCGCAGCGACAACGCCAAGACCCCGCTCACAAAGGCTACCGCGCTCGGCCGGGCGCAGGGCCCGGAGCCGCCTCACCTTGGCTTGCTTCAGCAGCTGGATGATCTCGGCCTCGGCTTCGTCCGCCCCGTCCTCGGCGGCGGCCCCGTCGGCTCCCTGCTGCTCCTCCTCCTCCTCTGCCGCAGCGGGCCTCGAGAACCAGGCGAGCGCTGCGGGAAGGGGCTCTGAGGTCATCGGGCCCGGCCCGCGCCCCTGTCCCCGCCCGGTCGGCCCCGCCCGGCCCGCGCCCCTCACCTGCCAGCAGCGGCAGCAGGCCTGGGCCCCGGCCGTGCGGCGCGACTCGGGATGGCGGCACCTGCACCTCGGGCCCCGGGCCTCCTGCCAGCCCAGGGAGCAGGCGCGCGGAGCAGCCCCGGTACCGCCGCCCCGCGGCCCGCAGGAGGCCTCGGCCCAGACTCCGGCTGAGGAGCCTGTACATGCTCCCGCCGCGTCCTCTGCGCACTGCAGGCCAGACGCGATCCTGGTCCCCGCCCCCGCGGCGAGGGCCCTCTGGATTGGCCGGGCCCTGACGACTGAGCAGGACCTCCTTGCGTCCGCACGCGCGTCGACGTCACTCTGTCTCGCCCTGCCCCGGCGGGCGTCGGAATCCTCCGCGGGTAGGCGCGCTCAGCTGGAGCGTAGCGGCGGTCGACCAGTCGTGGAGGGCGTGTCCTGCGGTGCGATGGCCGTAGTGTTGCCGGCAGTCGTGGAGGAGCTCCTGAGCGAGATGGCCGCGGCGGTGCAGGAGAGCGCGCGAAGTACGGGATCGAGGTCGTGTGTGGCTGCGCCGTGGGCGCGAGCCCGGCATCCGGGCACCGCCGGCTCGGGAGGCAGGAGGCGGGGCGTCCGGGCCTGGCCTTGCCTTTTTTCCATGTGGTTCTCTAAACCTCTTGTTCGTAAAAAAGCAACAACAAAAAAAGCGAAATTGGAACAAGTAAAAGTCAAAACGATTCAGCAAATATTTAGGGTACAGCGCAGTTGCAGGAGCCCCTCAGTCGGATCGAGTAGACCAGTGGGGACCGAAGTGCTGAGAGCTGGCTGGGTCCCTGGGAGGGGTTCCCGCCCGGGGGTGGAAGGGACAGGAGCCTACAGTGAGTGATAGAAACGTGGAGTTCTGGATTATTTTAGACGAAATTTTGAATTATTAAACTTCTTTTTCTCAAATTCTGATGTTAACATTAAAGTTAATGCTTTAATACACTTTAAAAAGTAGGCCCGGCGCGGTGGCTCACGCCTGTAGTCCCAGCCTGTAGTCCCAGGCTGAGGCAGGTGGATCAGCTGAGGTCAGGAGTTCGAGACCTCATCTGAGGTCAGGTTTCAGCCTGGCCAGCATGGTGAAACCTCGTCTCTACTAAAAATACGAAAGATTAGCTGGGCGTGGTGGCGGGCGCCTGTAATTCCAGCTACTCAGGAGGCTGAGGCAGGAGAATCTCTTGAACCCGGGAGGCGGAGGTTGCAGTGAGCTAAGATCGGGCCATTGCACTCGAGCCTGGGCAACGAGCGAAACTCCGTCTCAAAAAAAAAAAAAAAAAAAGCATTTTGAGAACCACAAACCCTAAATGCGTATGCAATCATTGGAGTAAATCTGGGTATTGTGAAAGCACCATTTTTTTTCTGACCAGCAGAGGATGCTCTTTGGCTATGCTTGCCAAAATCACTTGAGAAGGGTTGAACTCAAGATGTGTTCAGAGTATGCTAGGATAAGATCAAATCAAATTTGATCTAATCAAAATGCATTGACTAATGAACTACTCTCACGATGTAAAAATGGCCAGCTTATAAATAACAGCCATATTAGGCCCCAAAACTGCCACTGCTTATTCAATGTGGATGTCTTTTGTTTTAAAAGTACTGTACTGCATTTTTGAAAGGGTTTATCTTGAGTTAGTTTTTAAGGAACTGAGAAAAATAAGCCAACTTTTGTTTTCTCATCTCAGTCAAAATTAAGGAGACTTAAATATATGTGCTTGAAAGATTAGTGCAGCCAGGTATTCAAACATACTTGATTCCAAAAAAGATGGGAAAAAAGCCAACTAATGTTAACTTATACAATTGTTCTGGGCTCTAAGATTTGATGGTCTGAGGGTTTGGAATACTGTCACTTTAAACAATCATCACCAGAACTGTTCTGTGTCTGAATAGATTAATCCATACACTGACAGTAGTTTGGTTTTTTCTTTTTTTTTTTTTTTTAGGCAGAGTGTTGCTCTGTCTCCCAGGCTGAAGTGCAATGGCACCATTTTGGCTCACCGCAACCTCCACTTCCCGAATTCAAGCGATTCTCCTGCCTCAGCCTCCCAAGTAGCTGAGACTACAGGTGCATGCCACCACACCCAGCTAATTTGTGTATTTTTAGTAGAGACGGGATTTCACCATATTGGCCAGGCTGGTCTTGAACTCCTGACCTTGTGATCCACCCACCTCAGCCTCCCAAAATGCTGGAATTACAGGCGTGAGCCACCGTGCCCAGCCAGTTTTGGGTTTTTTCCCTCCCGCAAGAAGGTTCACAAGACACATTGACAGTCCTGAAGGGGGCATAATCATTGCCCCTGACACCCATGGTTCAGACACAGGGACCAATGCTGTTGATTCATGTTTATTTTCAGCAGCCCTGTTTTCTGTGTTTTAAACATCTTTTTTCAGACGGGCAGATCACGAGGTCAGGAGATCAAGACCATCCTGGCTAACACGGTGAAACCCCGTCTCTACTAAAAAATAGAAAAAACTAGCCGGGCGACGTGGCGGGTGCCTGTAGTCCCGGGTACTCAGGAGGCTGAGGCAGGAGAGTGGCGTAAACCCAGGAGGCGGAGCTTGCAGTGAGCTGAGATCCGGCCACTGCACTCCAGCCTGGGTGACAGAGCGAGACTCCGTCTCAAAAAAAAAAAAAAAAATTCTTTGTTCTATTAATGTATAGTTATACACCCTTCCTAACTCCCATTCTTCAGTGGTAATTTTTTTAGATCAAGATTCCAAATTTATACTTGTATGATAATATAAACTAGTCACAGTGGAACCATGAAGGAAGCTATGATTACTTTTCATTTTCTTTGTAACTTTTGGATTTCCCTGGAGTTATAACTGTCTTGGTTTTGTTTATTTACTTGTTCAGTTTTTTACATATTTATTCCTACTTTAACCTCACATCCTTTACTAGTATTCTCAATCTCCCCTCAAGATGTTCAGATGAATGAAGTGTGCTATCAGTTTCACCTTCCTGAAGACATCTCTAGAGCCTTCTGACTTGCTTAATATGGACTGGCTAATCTCTTGGCTGTTTCCTGAGATCTCTCTTCACCATTATTATCTGGGAATTCTCTGTATCTATGTTGAGTGGTATGTTTAGTATATCCTACAGTTTTCTTTTTCTTGGTTTACTACCTCTTTTTTTTTTTTTTTTTTTTTTTTTTTTGAGACAATCTCACTGTCACCCAGGCTGATGTGCAATAGCATGATCAAAGCTCACTGTACCTTAGACCTTCTAGCCTCATGATCCTCCCACCTCAGCCTCCCAAGTGAGTATCTGGGACTGCAGGTGCACAATACCACGGCTGGCTAGTTTTTTGTATTTTTTTGTAGAGACAGGGTCTCACCATGTTGCCTAGGCTAGACTCGAACTCTGGGGCTCAAGAGATCCACCTGCCTTGGTTTCCCAAAGTGCCAGGATTACAGGCATGGGCCACCGCACCCGGCCCATGTAAATTTTTTTTTTTTTTCTGAGACAAGGTCTTGCTCTGTTACTCAGGCTGGAGTGCAGTGGCACAATCATAGCTCACTGCTCCCTCAACTTCCCCGGCTGAAGAGCTGCTCTTGTCTCAGGCTCCTGAGTAACTGGTACCACAGGTGTGTACCACCATGCCCAGCTAATTTTTGTATTTTTTGTAGAGACAGGGTTTCACTGTGTTGCCCAGGCTTACTACCTTATTTTATGGCACACATACTCTGCCAGCTTCCTGAAGAAGGGGACATGAGATGTACTTTTTGAGGCTTTCTTTTCTATTTTTTGAGACCGGGTCTCACTCTGTTCTCCAGCCTAGAGTACAGTGGCGCAATCACACCTAATGCCCAGCTGATCATTTTATTTTCTGTAGAGATGGGGTCTTCCGTTGTTGCCCGGGCTAGTCTGGAACTCCTGGGCTCAAGCGATCCTTCTGCCTTGGCCTCCCAAAGTACTGGGATTATAGTTGTGAGCCCCCACACTGGCCCCTTTTTGAGGCTTTTTATGTCTGAAAAAGTTGTGGGGTTTTTTTGGTTTTTTTGGTTTTTTTGAGACGGAGTTTCACTTTTGTCACCTAGGCTGGAGTGCAATGGCACGATCTCGGCTCACCACAACCTCCGCCTCCTGGGTTCAAGGGATTCTCCTGCCTCAGTCTCTCGAGTAGCTGGGATTACAAGCATGCGCCACCATGCTTGGCTAATAGTTTTTGTATTTTTAGTAGAGATACTGAATGTTGGTCAGGCTGATCTTGAACTCCCAACCTTAGGTGATCTGCCCACCTCAGCCTCCCAAAGTCCTGGGATTACAGGCGTGAACCATCGCGCCCAGCTGAAAAAGTTCTTTTTCTACCCTCACACTTAAGTGATTGTTTGTCTAGGTATTGAATTATTTGTTGGAAATATTTCTTCAGACATCTGAAAATATTCTACCTCCTGGCTTCTAGTGTTACTCCTGATTTTTGTGTGTGACTTTTGTTTTCTCTGGAAGTTTGAATTATCTTCTCTTTATAACCAGTGTTCTGAATCTTCCGATAAAGTTTGTTTTTTTCACTTCACAGTGTGGGCACACAGTGGGCCCTTTCAAGCTACAACTTCATGTCCTTCAGCTGTAGGGAATTTTGAATTATTTGACTGATGAGTTCCCTCCATCTGTTTTCTCTGTTCTTTCCAGTATTTGTGTAATTAAGTTACTGGATGTCCTCTGTTGTCCTTCTGGTTGACTTACTGTGGCTTCTGTGTTTCTTTTATATATTCTCTACTTCCTGGGAACTTTCTTCAACTTTATCTTCCAGATTTTCTGTTGGATTTCTGCTTTTTTTTTTTTAAGAGGTGGGGTCTTGCCGGGCACAGTGGCTCATGCCTGTAATCCCAGCATTTTGGGAGGCCAAGGCCGGCAGATCACCTGAGGTCAGGAGTTCGAGACCAGCCTGACCAACATGATGAAACCCCGTCTCTACTAAAAATACAAAATTAGTCGGGCGTGGTGGTGCATGCCTATAATCCCAGCTACTCTGTAGGCTGAGGCAGGAGAATCGCTTGAACCCAGGAGGTGGAGGTTGCGGTGAGCCAAGATTGTGTCGTCACACTCCAGCCTGGGCAACAAGAGCGAAACTCCATCTCAAAAAAAAAAAAAAGAGAGAGATGGGGTCTTACTGTATTGCCCAGGCTGGCCCCAGACTCTTGGTTTCAAGCAGTCTTACTGCCTCAGCTTCCCAAGTAGCTGAAAGTACAGGGATGTACCATGTATTTTTAACTTATAACTTCTTTTCAGAAAATTCATTTTTTCTCATTATTAATTTTTCTTATTAATGTTTTGTGCCTGTTTTCTGATTGCATTAACTTTTTTCTAATGATAAAATATTAATAATAGATGTTTAAAATTTTCTCCTTTCTGCAGTTTTTCCTCTAACTTTCTTCTGTTTGTTTTATTCTGTTTCGTTTTTCCTTTGTTGTCTGGTAACCCTTGGCTGTCTAGTCATATTTCAGAGTGGAAGACTAAAAAGCTTCTTGGAAGCTCTGGGTGGTAGAGGGGCATATGGAATATGAACGTCATTATAGTTGTTCTCACTAGACAGTTTAGTTGGGGAAACCATTTCAGTGTCATTCCCACTTCTCTTGGGATATACCCAGGGAAGACTTCCAGTCTCCTGGCTGGAGGGCGAAGGCCTGATTGCTTGTGTTATGGGAGCCATGTTAGGGAAGAGAGCAGGAGATCCTGTTTTCAGTGTGACACCTTGACTTTCACTGTACCTAGTATTTTTCCCTTTGAACCTCTCCAGAAGATAAACCTAGTCTTTTGCCAGAATGAGGGAAAGGCAGTCACCTAAAGCTGTAGAGGGAACTGGGATGCCACTACTTCTCAAACGTACTTGAAAAGAGTCTTATTTTCATATCCCTGCTTCATCCCCAGTGAAGCTATTTGGTGCCAATTTGTTAGGGTTTGGGGAAGGGGAGAGGTGGATTTTGCAGTGTAACTCAGGCTGGTGCTTGACTCTCCCCATTGCTAGCCTAGGATTCAGTTTTCTTAGGTCTTATAAATCATTTTCCACTCTTCTGTCAGCTTCCAGTGTATCATAGCTGTTGTTTCTCCCTGTCCTTCTCATCCTTTGGAATTCATACTTTTAAAAAGAAATCTGGCCGGGCGTGGTGGCTCACGTCTGTAATCCCAGCACTTTGGGAGGCCAAGGCGGGTGGATCACTTGAGGTCAGGTATTTGAGACCAGCGTGGCCAGCATGGTGAAATCCCGTATCTACTAAAAATACCAAAAAAAATTATCTGGGCGTGGTAGTGCATGCCTGTAGTCCCAGGCTGAGGCAGGAGAATGGCTTAAACCCAGGAGGCAGAGGTTGCAGTGAACCAAGATTGCACCATTGCACTCCAGCCTGAGCGACAGAACAAGGCTCCATCTCAAAAGAAGAAAAAAGAAATCCTTTTATTATGGTTTTAGTGGGATTTGGAGAAGGAGTAAAACCAGATGCATAGGTTCAGTTGACCATCACACACAGAAGTGTTTGTAGTTACAGGTTTTTTTTAAAGATTTTTATGTCAATGGTCACTGGCTTAATATAATTAACGTTTTTTCCATTCTCATTTTACAGTTCCTGATGAATATCTGTTATCGTAAGTACATATACTGTTGTGTTTGATTATTTTTTTAACCATTAATGTTAAAATCCTTTCAACATCAACTCTTCATTTTTAAAAATATTCTTGGCCGGGCACAGTGGCTCACGCCTGTAATCCCAGCACTTTGGGAGGCTGAGGCAGGTGGATCACAAAGTCAAAAGATCAAGACCATCCTGGCCAACAGATTGAAACACCTCTCTACTGAAAATACAAAAAAGTAGCCGGACGTGGTGGCAGGCACCTGTAGTCCCAGCTCCTCGGGAGGCTGAGGCAGGAGAATCACTTGAACCTGGGAGGTGGAGGTTGCAGTGAGCAAAGATCGCGCCACTGCACTCCAGCCTGGGGACAGAGTGAGACTCCGTCTCATAAATAAATAAATAAATGAAAGATAAATAAAAATATTCTTATTACCAGGCACTGTGACTCACACATGTAATCCCAGCACTTTGGGAGGCAAAGGCAAGAGGACTGTTTGAGCCCAGGAGTTCGAGACCAGCTTGAGCAAAATAGGGAGACCCCCATCTCTAGAAAAAAAATGTTAAAAATAGAATAAAAGTCTGGGCACCATGGCTCACACCTGCAATCCCAGCACTTTGAGAGACTGAGGCAGGTGGATCACTTAAGGTCAAGAGTTCAGCCTGACCAACATGGTGAAACCCTGTCTCTACTAAAAATACAAAAGTAGCGGGATGTGGTGGCACACACCTGTAATCTCAGCTACTTGGGAGGCTGAGGCAGGAGAACTGCTTGAACCCAGGAGGTGGTGGTTGCATATCTTACTGCAATTGTGCCATTGCACTCTAGCCTAAGTAACAAGAGCAAAACTCTGTCTCAAAAAAATTAAATAAATAAAAATAAAAAATACTCTTATAAACTAGGAATAATATTTTCTCGACATGATTCTTAAAAATTGTCTCAATTGAATAGCCAACATGATATCCAGTATTGTCCTATTTGCCACTCTTATTTAACACTGTTTTAAAAATTGTGGCTGTTGGCCAGGTGCAGTGGCTCACGCCTGTAATCCCAGCACTTTGGGAGGCTGAAGAGGGCAGATCACCTGAGGTCGGGAGTACGAGACCAGCCTGACCAACATAGAGAAACCCTGTCACTATTAAAAATACAAAATTAGCCAAGCATGGTGGTGCATGCCTGTAATCCCAGCTACTCTGTAGGCTGAGGCAGGAGAATTCCTTGAACCCGGGAGGCGGAGGTTGCCGTGAGCCAAGATCGCCCCATTGTAATCCAGTCTGGGCAATAAAAGGGAAACTCTATCAAAAAAAAAAAAATTGTAGCTATTTAACACATGAAAAAGAAATTAGAAATGTACCTATCTGCAAGGAAAGACAATTACCATTTATTTGCAGATGATATGACTACTTAAATGAGAATAAAATAGAGTGGTCAGTTAGTTCAAAATTGCAGAGATCAAAAAAGTGAAAGCTACCTAGGTATAAGTGATACTTAATTGCTGATATACACTTATATGTAAAAGTCCTGGCCAGGTGCGATGGCTCACGCCTGTAATCCCAATGCTTTGGGAGGCCGAGGCGGGTGGATCACCTGAGGTCAGGAGTTTGAGACCAGCCTGACCAACATGGTGAAACCCCATCTCTACTAAAAATACAAAAACGAGCCAGGCATGGTGACAGGCACATGTAATCCTAGCTACTCTGGAGGCTGAGGCAGGAGAATCGCTTGAACCCAGGAGACGGAGGTTGCAGTGGGCTGAGATCGTGCCATTGCACTCTAGCCTGGGTGACAGAGGCAAGACTGTCTCAAAAAAAAAAAAAAAAAACCCGTTCCAGGAGGATTGTTTGAGCCCAGAAGTTCGAGGCTGCAGTGAGCTATGATTGTGGCACTACAGTCCAGGCTGGGTGATGTGAGACCTCGTCTCTAAAAAAATAAAAGTTCTGAAGAATATATACCAAGCTCTACCACTGTTTTTTCTTCGGGGCAAGGAAGGAGGTAGAATTGAGGGAAGGGCTGTAACCTTTACTGTATTTCTTAGATTTTTAATAAGAATTAAATGTTACTGGAAAAAAATGTACTACTTTAAAAACAAAAGGGCAAAGAATAAAAGATGCAAATAACCAAATACTTTGGGAGGAAAAAGATAAATCTTACTAGTGACCACAAAAATACAAATTAACATAACTTTTCATCTAGAAAATTAGTGACCACAGAAAAGAAGTTGACAGAAATATGGGGAAAGGGATCATTTATAACAGGAATGTAAATTGCAGGGTAACAGGCAATAGAAACTTTAAAACATACATATTCTTTGACCCAGAAATTCCACATAGAAGAACATATACCCAGGAATTAATTATAGATGTACGTAAAGATTTTACAGTGAGGATATTCTTAGTGTGATGAATATCCAGTATTGTTTGTGGTAGCAATAAAACCTAGAAACAATAATTCATGGGGTTTGAAGAGAATAAGAATGATTCATCTTTACAGTAGAATTATTCGTAGCCATTAAAAGTGATATGGAAAAATCTTTAATGCATTCAAGAGATGTTCACAATAGGTATTATAGTGGACAGAGCAGGTTAAAAAAAGTCTTTTTTTTTTTTTTTTTAGAGTCTCGCTCTGTCGCCCAGGCTGGAGTACAGTGGCGCCATCTCAGCTCACTGCAGCCTCTGCCTCCCAGGTTTCAGCAATTCTCCTGCCTCAGCCTCCTGGGTAGCTGGGACTACAGGTGGCGCACACTGAGGCAGGCGGATGACGAGGTCAGGAGTTCCGCCTGCCTCGGCCTCCCGGGGTACTGGGGTTACAGGTATGAGCCACCACACCTGGCCTTAAAAAATCCTTAAAGGTAACTGCTATGATTGATTGGTAAGGTTCCCAACAAACTATTTCATTGTGTTTTGTATTTTGTTACTTTGTAGACTAAATCTTCATATGTTTAATATAAAAATTCAAAGCACTCTTTTCTATTTCCCCCAATAATTTGTTCTATATGTGGCTGGTTTGTTAAAAAATGAAGTAAGAAGTTGAACATTTTAATTTTGAAGACTTACTAGGTTTGTCTTACTCTGTGTTAAGTCATATAAGTTCTTTAAAACATTAACTTTTCAGTTTGAGTTTAACCCTGCCATTTTATTTTCAAGTTTATAAAAATAACCCACACTTAGGCCAGGTGCGGTAGCTCATGCCTGTAATCCCAGCACTTTGGGTGGCCAAGGAGGGAGGATCACAAGGTCAGGAGTTCGAGATCAGCCTGGCCAATATGGTGAAACCCCATCTCTACTAAAAATACAAAAATTAGCCGGTCATGGTGGCGCATGCCTGTAATCCCAGCTACTCAGGAGGCGGAGGCAGGAGAATCACTTGAATCTGGGAGCTGGAGGTTGCAGTGAGCCGAGGTCGTGCCACTGCACTCTAGCCTGGGCAACAGAGTGAGACTCCAACTCAAAAATAATAATAATAATAACCCACACTTATAAAAAACCTTTATTGGAAAATAAAACCTATAAAAAGTATCAATAATCATACCACCCAATAATAATCACTCTTAAATGTTTTTATTTTTAAACAGGAAATTTGAAACATACATATTCTTTGACCCAGAATATGTATGTTTTAAAATTTTTGTATTTTTAGTAGAGATGGGGTTTCACCATATTGGCCAGGCTGATCTCGAACTCCTGACCTTATGATCCTCCCTCCTTGGCCACCCAAAGTGCTGGGATTACAGGCATGAGCTACTGCACCTGGCCTAAGTGTGGGTTATTTTTATAAACTAGATAAACTTAAATTTTGGTTTCACTGCCTTTTATAAACTTAAATTTTGGTTTACTGCCTTTTCCAAAAATTAAATTTTGGCCAGGCATGGTGCATCATGCCTGTAATAACAGTACTTTGGCAGGCTAAAGCTTGAGGATCACTTGGGGCCAGGAGTTTGAGATCAGCTTAGGCAGCACAGAGAGACCCTGTCTCTACAAAATCAAAAAATTAGCTGGGTGTGGTGGTGTATACCTGTAGTCCCAGCTGCTAGGGAGGCTGAGGTGGTGGGAGGATCACTTGAGCACAGGGGGTTCAGGCTGCAGTGAGCCATGATTGCACCACTGGAATCCAGTCTGCCTGGATGACGACCTTGTCTCAAAAAACAAAACAAAACAAAAAAGTCTGGACATGGTGGCTCACGCCTGTAACCCCAGTACTTTGGGAGGCCAAGGCATCAGGAGTTTGAGACATGGCAAAAGCCCATCTCTACTAAAAAAAAATACAAAAATTACCTGGGCATGGTGACCTGCACCTATAATCCCAGCTATTCGGGAGGCTGGAGCAGGAGAATCTCTTGAACCCAGGAGGCGGAAGTTGCAGTGAGACGAGATTGTGCCACTGCTCTCCAGCCTGGACGACAGAGTGAGACTCCATCTCAAGGAAAAAAAAAAAATTAAACTTTTAATTTTGACATAATTGTAGCTTTCCTTTAAGAAAGTTAACATGCTTGAGAGTTCCTAAAATATAATTTTGTTTCCAATCGTTCTCACTTAACATTATAAGAATTTTCTCACATATAAAAATTTTTTCCTGTATATCATTAACAGTTGGAGAGCCTTATTACTAATCCAAAAAGTACACATTTAATATCTTCAGATGGACAAACATAAAAAAGCCTGATAATACTGGTGTTAGTGGGGACATGGAGAAAATAGAAGTCTGGTTTTTCTGTCTGTTTTTTTGGTTCGTTTGTTTTTTGAGACGGAGTCTTGCTCTGTCACCTGGGCTGGAGTGCAATGGCGCGATCTCGGCTCACTGCAACCTCCGCCTCCTGGGTTCAAGTGATTCTCCTGCCTCAGCCTCCTGAGTAGCTGGGACTACAGGCGTGTGCCACCACGCCCGGCTAATTTTTTGTATTTTTAGTAGAGACGGGGTTTCACCATGTTAGCCAGGATGGTCTCGATCTCCTGACCTCTGGTGATCTGTCTGCCTCAGCCTCCCAAAGTGCTAGGATTACAGGCATGAGCCACCGCGCCCGGCCTGAGAAAATAGAAGTCTTACGCAGCGCTGGTGGGAGTGCTGTTTTCACTTTTTTATGTGTTTTAGGTTTTTTTTCTTTTTCTTTAGAGATGGGGTGTCGCTACATGCTCACGCTGGTCTTGAACTCCTGGACTCAAGCGATCCTCTTGCCTCAGCCTTCCAAAATGCTGGGATTACAGGCATGAGCCACCACAGCTGGCCCCATTTCCACTTTGGAGAGCTATTGGCAATATCTATTAAAGTTGAAAAATGAACATATCCTTTAGTTATATAAACTAAAGGAGGATTTTCAGAGATGTATGCCAAGGGATACGTATGGGGATAATCGAGTATTATTTATAATAGTATAAAATGGACACAGAATGTCCATACATACGGTACTTAAATAAAATTCAGTGTGTACATATAATGGAATATTATTCAAAGGTAAAGTAAAAACAGATGTTTGTCAAACATGCCTCATTTTCAAAAATGCATTGAGTAGAAAAGTGCAAGTTGCCAAAATTCTATGATATTTTATATTTTCTTTTATTTTTCATGAGCTATTTCAGGAACAGCAAAAAGAAGCCTACAATATATCTTTTATGTTTTAAAACATATCATATATGTATATTCATACATGTATGCACATGTGTTTATTATGTATGTATGCATACATATGTTCTACATATAATGTTTAATATGAACACATTAACAGGAAGGAAACCAACAAATGCATGTGGTTGCCTCGGGGATAAGGGGAAGGTAAGAGGAAGTACAGGAAGCACTACAAAGAAGTATAAAGAGGGCTTCTTTATCACTAACAGTGTACTCCCTGTATTAAAAATATAATACAGGCTGGGCACTGTGGCTCATACCTGTAATCCCAGCACTTTGGGAGGCCAAGGCGGGCAGATCACCTGAGGTCTGGAGTTTGAGAGCAGCCTGACCAACATGGAGAAACCCCATCTCTACTAAAAATACAAAATTAGCCAGGCGTGGTAGCACATGCCTGCAATCCCAGCTACTTGGGAGGCTAAGGCAGGAGAATCGCTTGAACCCGGGAGGCGGAGGTTGCGGTGAGCTGAGATTGCACCATTTGCACTCCAGCCTGGGCAGCAAGAGTGAAACTCCATCTCAAAACAAAAAAAAATATATATATATAAAAAATATATATATACACACACATATATATAAAATACAAGAAGATCTGAAGTAAGTACAGAAGATATTAACATTAAATCTGGGGAGTGAATGGGTCCATGGGTTTTGCTGTATTATTTTCCTTTTTTCGAAATTAAAATGAATTTTTAAAAAATGCTAAGGCTAGTGATCCTTTGGGTCAAGTTACTGAGGTGACTTTGAGAATCAGGCCTTCTAATCTGAAGCATTTTTATTTCACAGGCTGAAGTTTCTCTTTGGCTCATCAGCCACCCAGGCCTTGGACCTAGTTGATCGACAGTCCATCACCTTAATCTCATCACCCAGTGGAAGGCATGTTTACCAGGTAGAAGTCCACAGATGGGGGTGATCCCTACAGAAACCCCTTAGGACAAAATGTTTTCTTCATCTCTGTAGAAGCCAGTGACTAGCTTTAAATATTTCCTCGACTGTTAAAAAGCTTTTGCCCCAACTTGGTAAAATTAACAAATTGATAATTTTTAAAAATTTTTATTTACTTTTAACTGACAGAAATTGTCTATATTCATGGCATATAACATGATGTTTTGATATATGGATACCTTGTAGAATAACTAACTGAATCAAGCTAAATAACGTATCTAATACCTTACATACTTATTTTTTTGTGGTGAGATCACTTAAAATCCACTATCTTAGCAATCTTCAAATTTACAGTACTTCAGTCTTTTAGAGATAGAGACAGGGTCTCACTCTGTTGCCCAGGCTGGTCTCAAACTCCTAGGCTCAAGCAATCCTCCCACCTTGGCCTTTCAAAGTATTGGGATTACAGACATGAGCACCATCCCCGCCAATACTTTGTTATTAAATATATTCACCATGTTGTACCATAGATACCCTGAACTTATTTCTCCTAACTGAAATTTTATACTCTTTGACTAATATCTTCCTCTTCCTCCCCCACCCCAAGGCCCCTGGTGACCACTATTTCTTCTTCTATGAGTTCAACTTTTTTGTTGTTGTTTTAAATAAAGACAGGGTCTTGCTATATTGCCCAAGCTGGTCTTGAACTCCTGGCCTCAAGCAGTCCTCCCCTCTCCGCCTCCCAGAATGCTGGGATCACAGGCATGAGCCACTGCACCCAGCCTATGAGTTCAGCTTTTTTTAGATTCCACATATAAGTGAGATCATGTGGTATTTATCATTCTATACCTGGCTTATTTCACTTAGCATAGTTTCACTTAACAAAATCCTCCAGACATTTTTGTAACTAAAATAAGATGGCTGGGTGTGGTGGCTCACGCCCGTAATCCCAGCACTTTGGAAGGCCAAGGCAAGCGGATCACCTGAGGTCAGGAGTTCAAGACCATCCTGGCTAACATGGTGAAACCTCCTTTCTACTAAAAATACAAAAAATTAGCCGAGTGTGGTGGCACACACCTGCAATCCCAGCTACTCGGGAGTCTGAGGCAGGAGAATGGCTTGAACCTGGGAGGCAGAGGTTGCAGTGAGCCAAGATCGTGCCACTGTACTCCAGCTTGCAAAACAAGAGTGAAACTCCGTCTCAAAAAAAAAATAATAGGCCGGGCGCGGTGGCTCAAGCCTGTAATCCCAGCACTTTGGGAGGCCGAGACGGGCGGATCACGAGGTCAGGAGATCAAGACCATCCTGGCTGACACGGTGAAACCCCGTCTCTACTGAAAAATACAAAAAAACTAGCCGGGCGAGGTGGCGGGCGCCTGTAGTCCCAGCTACTCGGGAGGCTGAGGCAGGAGAATGGCATGAACCCGGGAGGCGGAGCTTGCAGTGAGCCAAGATCACGCCACTGCACTCCAGCCTGGGCGGCAGAGCGAGACTCTGTCTCAAAAAATAATAATAATAATAATAATAATAATAAGATAAATACCTACTAACTGTACCTAATAGCATTGTGTAGAAGTCTGCTCACCTGGCATGGTGGCTCACGCCTGTAATCTCAGCCCTCTATTGACCCGGGCAACATAGTAAGACCCATCTCTGCAAAAACGCAGCAAGTTTATTTCTTTTGCAGGAAACGGAAATGCAGAAAAGTAAAGTAACAGTCACATCTGGCTACCCCACACTGCCTGTCTTATGAGACATGAATAAAGACTATATAAACAGGGAGCCAGACTCCAACCACCTGACCCTTCTCCCTGTACCACCCAACCCCAGTTTAGCTATATGAGACACAGTGGTAAGTGCAGCTGGGATTGAAGGAAGGAAATCATGAATGAAATGAAAATATTGGCAGTGGTGTCCAAAATTTTGTGTCTGCTTGGAAGCCATGTGTCTTGTGTCTGTCTAAAAGCCATCAGCTCTTGTATGTAATCCAGGCCTTACTGAGACCAGAAAAGGGTAAATTTTTCAGAGTTTGAATTCTGGTTTACAGTTATCTTCTCAGAGCTGAGATCATATTGGTTAACTCTCATTGAAAGATCGTGTGAGTGGTCTTAGGGAGTGAATGGCTCAAGCAAAGCCTGGTTGGGCAGATAGATGCCTTTGCTGAGTGAATTAACTTGCCCTTCCTCACACTGATCTGGTAAAATCTTCATGCATTTCTGCATTAAGGAAAATATGGTAATTAGTGTTGGTTGCTGCTTTTAAAACTTTTGGATGGATAGGCATGGTGGCTCACACCTGTAATCCCAGCACTTTGGGAGGCCGAGGCAGGTGGATCACCTGAGGTCAGGAGTTCAAGACCAGCTTGCCAACATGGTGAAACCCCGTGTCTACTAAAAATACAAAAATCAACTGGGTGTGGTGGCGGGCGCCTGTAATTCCTGCTACTCGGGAGGTTGAGGCAGGAGAATCATTTGAACTCGGGAGAAGGAGGTTGCAGTGAGCCAAGATCTTACCATTGCACTCCAGCCTGGGTGACAAGAGCAGAACTCCATCTCAAAAAAAATAACAAAAAAACTTTTGGATGGTATTGGCCTACTCAAAAGAGACTGCCTATTAGATGAATTTTCTCATGGAGAACTTAGAGATTAATAATCGAAGTCACTGAACTTGCAGTTTGTACCTGAGGAGGTGTGTCTGTCCTCTTTCCTGGTGTTTTTATTTTTGGTTTTTAGGTAGCTAAAATACCCGAAATTAGAGGGACCTTCAGGTTTTTCACTTTGCTTTAGTTTGGGATATTTGGTCTTGATTCCATTATGGGCACAACACTTGACCTAGGCAAGCAGACTTTTGTTTGAAATATTTTAATTACTGTTGACTTTTTGTTCTTCCCATTGGTCAACAGTAACTTGTTTAAGTTATTTGTTTAGTTTTTGTCGTTCACATCTGGTATATATTATATTGCTTTATTAATTATAAAATACTAACTTCCAAGAATTGTTACTGTCATCTTGGACTTTGAATTAAATGAAGCTGCAGAAATCTTATACACCCTCAAATTAACCTTAATGGTTGCATTGTATGGTAATATAGTAAGAATTTGGCTGAATTCAGGAGTTCTATGAGATGATAAAAGTTGAGTCACATACTGCCTCAATGCCCAGCTAGTTATCTTTTCATAGGTCAATCTTCATCCCATAGGTCAACTCTAATATTATTGTTCTCCAGATGTAATGTGAAAACATTCTAAAGTCATTGTTATGTTGCTGACACCTGAGTTGTTTTCTGTACTTTTTTTTTTTTTTTTTTTGAGGCGGAGTCTCGCTCTGTTGCCCAGGCTGGAATGCAATGGCATGCTTGGCTCACCGCAACCTCTGCCTCCTGGGTTCAAGCGATTCTCCTGCCTCAGCCTCCTGAGTAGCTGGGATTACAGGTGTGCACTACCACGCCTGGCTGATTTTTGTATTTTTAGTAGAGACGGAGTTTCACCATGTTGGCCAGGCTGGTCTGGAACTCCTGGCCTCAGGTGATCCGCCACCTTTGATTTCCAAAGTGTTGGGATTACAGGCCTGAGCCTCCGCGCCTGGCCACTTGTTATACTTTTTTGGTTCACTTAAGAAGGGGGATATTTCAATCAGGAGAGGCTAAGTTATGCTGTGGTAACAATGACCCCAAATCTGAAAGGCTTACAAAAACAAAGTTTCAGATCTCATTCATGCTGTGTATCCACCAGGCGTCAGTTGTAGCTCTATTCCAAAACAGCTTCATGCAGGGATCCCAGTGAGTGAAGCAGCCCATATCTGGAACACTGTGAATCTCAAAGAGAAAAAGGAAAACATGGTACACAATTTTTCACATTCTTCTGCTTGGCTACTCAGATTTTACTAAAGCAGGTCACATGGCCAGCCTGTATTCAACAGGACAGGAATGTATAATCCTGTTTTCAGAGAGAAGCACCCAACACAAGGAACAACAGAGACACTGTGGAGTGTCCTAAGAGGCTTGGAGCAGTCATAAAATTGTACCCATGAATGGATGACCTTGTACATGGGTCACCTCTCCTGGTGACCTAACTGAAACCACAGTAGAACCACAGTAGAAACCACCTCCAAGTGAGGTTCCTACAAGTGCAGTCAGCCATGGTCTGAGTATCCTCTTTCCAGCATGTTCCTTTTTTAAAAAGCTCTCTCCTTCTGGGGATAAACATTCCAGACTATAAGCAGGAAAACTAGGAGCAATTCCTGTAAGAGGAAGTTGTTTTTTCACTGAAGGGTGAAGGAATTGAATTATGTTATCCTTAAGGTCAATTTCCAGTTCTAAATGTTTCTAACTCAGATTTTGCCTGATTATTGGGTTCATTAGTTGTCTACTGCTAGATAAGCGAAAAGCAAATTCAAAATTTAACCTCTTTCAGTGTTTATTGCTTTAGGCGGTTGAACTTTTTTTTTTTTTTTGAGATGGAGTCTCAAAAAAAAAAAGAGAGAATTATACATGTCACTGCTGGATGTTGTGGGTTTTTTCTTTAGGATTAAGTGAAAAACAATCTGCTTTAATGCTCTTCCTTCAGTGTAAGCTTCTACACATGCGGGGAAATCTCTCCATTGATACTGAATGGTCTAGGTGATATGTTAATAACACGTCAGAGCCTTGCGGTAGGTAATATGCAAGGTGTGCTTTTTCAACACCTAATTTGTAACTGGGCGGAAATTTTTTTTTTTTTGAGACAGAGTCTTGCCCTGTCGCCCAGGCTGGAGTACAGTGATGCAATCTTGGCCCACTGCAGCCTCCGCCTCCTGGGTTCAAGCGATTCCCCTGCCTCAGCCTCCTGAGTAGCTGGAATTACAGGCACTCACCACCACGCCCAGCCAGTTTTCATATTTTTAGTAGAGACGGGATTTCACCATATTGACCAGGCTGGTCTTGAACTCCTAGCTCATGATCCTCCCACCTCGGCCTCCCAAAGTGCTGAAATTACAGACGTAAGCCACTGTGCCCGGCCTGAACTGAAATCTTGAATGTGTTCAGTAGGTATCTTCTTACCCAATCATTGGCCATTTCTGGTAACTCCCAAGGAATTCTGACTGTCAAAAAACCATACTGAGGCTGGCTGTGGTAGCTCATGCCTGTAATCCCAGTGCTTTGGGAGGCCAAGGTGGGAGGATCACTTAAGCCCAGCAGTTCAAGTCCAGCCTGGATAACATAGCAAGACCCCATCTCTACAAAAAATGTTTAAAATTAGCATAGTGTGGTGGTGGTGCACGCCAGTACTCCTGCCTACTCAGGACACTGAGGTGGGAGGATCACTTTAGCCGAGGAATTGAAGATTGCAATGAGCTATGATCACACCACTGTACTCCAGTCTGGATGACAGAACAAGACCCTGTCTCCAAAAAATAGAAATTAAAAAAAAAATGTTAATAAAAGCTGTAGTGGGATAACTGCATTATATGAACCGCTGAAAATGCGACAAAAGCGCAGCACTGGAACCTGCTGTTTGTTCTTGCAGTCAGACCACACCTGTAGCTTCATTCTCTGCGGGTAAGAAAGGTTAAAGAATCCTAGGAGTGCTAACATTGTAATTCAAAAAAAATCTTAAAGTTCTTGCTTTTTCATTTAGATTGCCATCTGAGAGCCTAAAAGTGCTTTGAAGGCCGTGTGGCAAATTCCTAAGTGGCAATTCATTATAAAATCACCCTCAGGACATTTCTGCTTCCCTCAGATACTAATAAGAATCTTACGCCTCCAACTGGGAAGTTAACTCTAGGAATGAAGACCTCAACAAAAAGTTTTTGACTGGCTGGTGGTAGAGAGACTTAAACAAAGGATTTCTCCAACAAATTTGTGCAATCATACTACAGATGTATCTTGTTTTTCCTGTACCTTTCCTTTTTGTCCCTCTTGACCACCACCAAGACTGTTAGACTGTGCCTCTTCCCAGCCCACTATGTATCAGGGTCCTCCTTCCATCCTGCTAGATGAGTAGGCAGATCTGGGCCTGCCTCTTTTCCTGAGACCTCCATCCTTAACAGCTGAGTCATTCCTTTCACAAGGGTCTTTGCTGTATTTATTCTCTCTGCTCTCCTGTTCCCAAATGCTTTTCAAAAGCCTCTTCCCAGTTTCTTCTTTTCTTCTATGACCTATCTTTATTTTAAAGACGGGGTCTTTGTCACCCAGGCTGCAGTGCAGTGGTGCAATCACAGCTCACTGCAGCCTTGACCTCCCAGGCTCAAGCATTCCTCCCCTCTCAGCCTCCCAAGTAGCTGGGACTACTGGCATGTGCCACCACACCTGACTTTAAAAAAAATTTTTTTAATAGAGACAAGGTCTCACCATGTTGCCCAGGCTGGTCTTGAACTCTGGGGCTCAAGTGATCCTCCCACCTCAACCTCCCAAAGTGCTGGGATTACAGGCTTGAGCCACCACACCTGGCCTGAGACCTGTCTTACTCCTGCCCTGCTACTGATGCTTTGCCTGTTTTTACTCTCTCTTTAGGTATGTAGGAAGCTTTAGAAATTTACACACCTGCTGTGAAATACCAAAGGTTAAGAACCCCCACAATGAAATGTAGATGAGAGATTGCCCCTCCACTTCCTTCTTACAGTCTGCCCATAGAGTGGGCCCCATGAACCACTAGGCGTCGGAAGAGAATGGTCTATGTGGTTGGTTGAACTAATCTGAAACTTTTCAATTCCTTTATATGAAGTCCTAAAGGTAAGCACTGAGGTGAGGAAGGGAGAGTCTGCACGCTGGAGGAAGAGAAGTTGTTTCCTCTTTCATGTAAAACATAACTGCAGTTCTTCTCAGTGCAATTTGCAGAGCAGCTCTGAGTCTACATAGATAAAAAGGGAAAGAGGTGGTTTTTCCAGCACATCATCTGAGGTCTGATCCCATCTATCCTTTCTTTGTAGGTGCTTGGAAGTTCTGGTAAAACATACACGTGTCTGGCTTCTTGTCATTACTGTTCATGTCCTGCATTTGCCTTCTCAGTGCTACGGAAGAGTGACAGCATCCTGGTGAGGACGGGGAAGGCTCTTCCCACTGTAGTTGAATGTAGAGAGAAATTGGCCTTACTTTGTGGTTTAACTATTCTACAAAATGGGAATCTTACTACATGTTGAAACAAATGGTAGCTTTTTGTCCTTGACTTCAGCTAGTCATCTCTTAGGGGTTTAGCCTCTCAAAATGCAATGTCATTTTTAGAACTACATCAATTTCCTGAATTTTTATTTAAAAGATCATGAGTGAAGCTTTGAGAAGGAAAAAAAGGGGAATTAGATGGCCCCATAAAAGTATGAACTAAAATTCGATGTTGGCAACTTTGCATATCCTACCTTCAGCCATGTCGTATATCTTTGCACTACCTGTAAGACAGCCTGACACCACACTTGACCTTCACATGGGGCATGAGTACCTTCACCTATTCCTTTAAGCCTTTGCCAATTTCATCAGAGTCCAGATCATGAAGCAGAAACAGGACATACTCATACACACCTTATTCCAAAGGGAAAAACGCCACCTTCCTGAAAGCAGGCAGCTATTTTTTAAGTCTTGCCAAAGAAGCAAATAATGGTGTCCACTCCATTCTTCCCTTCTTTTACACTGTTAACTTCTTAAACATCTTGGGACCTGGCTGGCAAGTTGGGTATACCATTGTACAAGAGACCACATTCATAACTGATGTGCCGGAAGTTTATCTCAACTGCAAGAGACAGGACTGAACCAGGGCCCCTTCAGGATCTAAAGCTGTGTTCTCTGACATCAGCTGCAACATAATCATCTCCCCAGAAGCGTGTACAGGCCAATATATGCAAGAGTTTCGCCACCACTCCCCACCCTCCAACCCCAGAAGTGTAACACAGTAGCTAAGAGAGTAGCCTAGAGACTCTGATGAGCATCTGGGTACAATACCTGTCTTCCTAGGGAGCTGTCAGATTTCAGGGAGGTAATCTGTGGAAAGCACTTCACAGCATAGTGCCTCAAGGAATGTTAGCCATTGCTGTGACAGCTTTCTGAAGGCAAGGAAGAAATATCACTTAGGACTAAAGTGAAGAGCGCAGCTAGTCTTGGTTTTCACCATGGGTTACATACCTTGTGCCTGATGGATCTAAGCCGTTTTCCAAAGCAGCAGGCAAAGTAAGTCTGTCTTTGTCCACTCTGATTTCTAAAGAGAATACACCTGTCTCATCATCTTTATCTGCAGTTTTTATTTATTTATTTTTTGAGATGGAGTCTGGCTCTGTCGCCCAGGCTATAGTGCAGTGGCGTGATCTCAGCTCACTGCAACCTCTACCTCCTGGGTTCAAGCGATTCTCATGCCTCAGCCTCCTGAGTATCTGGAATTACAGGCGTGCACCACCATGCCCAGCTAATTTTTGTATTTTTAGTGGAGATGGGGTTTGGCCACATCAGCCCAGCTGGTCTTGAACTCCTGACCTCAAGTGATCCGCATGCCTCGGCCTCCCAAAGTGCTGGGATGACAGGCATGAGCCACCATGCCCGGCCTCTCCACAGTTTTTAGACAATTAGTTAGAGACCCTGTAATCTGTGTGCTCTAGTCTTTTCCTGCCAAATAAGATGATAATGAGAAATCTTGGTTAGACTGGCCAGCCTCGGCCCTGCCTATTTCTAATAGGTGTGTGTGTTTTATATTCCAGTGCAAGCATCTCTTGGCAGTTTACCTTAGTCAGGTTATGAGGACTTGTCAGCAGCTAAGTGTCTCCGACAAGCAGTTGACTGACATATTATTGATGGAGAAGAAACAAGAAGCATAAAAGGTACAGATTGAGCATCCTTCTTTCAAAATAGAATCCTGTCAAGAAATGCATTTAAAATGTCACGATTCACAAGGAAAAGAGGTGAAATAGATCTTCAGACACTTCATGTTACTATCCCTTTTCCCTCCAGGACTGCAGGAGGTGCTGTGGGTTGGAGCCGTGGGCTGTGGAGGGTTTGCGTATGATTAGAAGCCTTGTACAGTCTTCTCAAGAAAAACCCTAAGCCAGTCTCTGAGGTGCTTGGGTAAAAAATGTCCCTGGATGGAATCAAGATTTTAAATTCAAATAAAGCCTAATATCATGTTGTGTCCACATTACTTAGCCTTTTATTTTGAGACGGAGTCTCACTCTGCTGCCCAGGCTGGAGTGCAGTGGCATGATCTCAGCTCATTGCAAGCTCTGCCTCCCAGGTTCAAGCTATTCTCCTGCCTCAGCCTCCTGAGTAGCTGGGACTACAGGTGCCCACCACCACGCCCAGCTAATTTTTTTCTATACACACAGAGTTAAATTATTTTACTTAGTAAAATTTTCACACTTTGGGTTGCAAGAATTTAACGAAACTTCAACTTTGGAGAGAAGCAAAATTCCCTACCTAGCTCTAGAAGGCAGAATTTGGTAGAGGAGGGATCCCATTTCACCAGTTTCTTCCCCACGGGTAGTTTTCTGTATATGGAAAGGAATGGAGCTTAAAATTACATGATGAAAATTTGACTTATGAGAATATCATTTCCCTAAATTAATACAGCAGTTTTTTGATTGAATAATTATACTTTTTTTTTTTTGAGACGGAGTCTCACTCTGTCACCCAGGCTGGAGTGCAGTGATACAATCTGGGCTCACTGCAGCCTCCACCTCCCAGATTCACGTGATTCTCCTGCCTCAGCCTCCCAAGTAGCTGGGACTACAGGCACGTGCCACCACACCTGGCTAATTTTTGTATTTTTTAGTAGAGATGGGGTTGCACCATATTGGACAGGCTGGTTTTGAACTCCTAACCTCATGATCCGCCCGCCTTGGCCTCCGAAAGTGCTGGGATTACAGGTGTGAGCCACCGCGCCCAGCCGAATAATTATACTTTTAATTTTTGAGATCACCTTCCTAGGAACAAGTATACATTTTTAGTACGGCCAACTTTTATTTTTCCGTTGCCTCTAAGTTAAAAAAGATTTGCATTATAATAGTTCACAGTGTTTCACAGTAAAATAGTTTCAGTAATTTTCCACCATAAACAAGGCAGACTTTTAAAAACAGAAGTGTCTCTTAGAATCCATTCAAGCTGTCAGCATCATCCACACAGTAAAAGCAGCTGAATAGATCATAAATATATTTGTCAACCCTTGGAGCCTACTAGTGACACATACGTATTAGCTAGATACGTGGTGGCTCCAGGGAAGTGCTCAAGAAAGGCAGTCCATGTCCTTGTGAGGTGTAGCTATCTTTCACAATGAGAATAAGCCAGCCGTGTCCTCTTTGTTTCCTGTGGATTTGTATCTTCTCCTAGAAGAGGTGAGAGCCTACATCATAGGCCCACACCGAGAGCAGGCTGTACCCCAGCCTGACCATTCCCACTCTTGACATCTGCTTGGCAGAGAAGATACCTGGAGATAATTTTGCGAAAAGTAGAGCGGAAGTCTCGGTTCCGGTAAGCATAGACAATGGGATTGACAACTGAATTGGCATGTGACAGAAGAATGGCCATGTTCATTGCCCACTTGGGCTTATTTTTACCCTGAGCTGGCTGGAAAAGAGTGACACAGTTAACAGCATGCACTGGTAGCCAGCACAGGGCAAAAATCCCCACAATCATGGCCAGTGACTTGGCTGCATGGATCTCCCGCTGGAGGGTAGTCCTCGAGTGGTCCATCAGCTCAGTGCGCTGAAGCTGCCTGCAGGCCACCATGAAGATCTTGATGTAGATCACCAGCATTATAAGCAGTGGGGGCAGAACACACCCAAAGAAATTGAAATACACCATGTAGCTCATGGGGACCACATTCTCAAAGAGACACTTCACGAGGCAGCAGCTTTCATTTGTGGTTCCATCCCAGGGTTCTGTGCAGTTGGTGGCACTGTCTTTACTGTTCCACCCCAGGAATGGAGTCAATCCGATGCCAAAGGCAAGGACCCAGAGGACAGCAATGACCCCTCTGGCTCGGGTCCCAGTGACCAAACTTTTATACCTGTTTAAAAGAACACCATCTGGTTATGGTCAGTTTATAGTGCTCTGCAACCACAATCCAAGACCCCGCCTCCTCTTTATTTCCATGACCCTTTAACAACCTCTGAAGTTCACCTTCCAGGGCACTATGGCCTTTACGCTCAACACTAAAGACATGCAAGCAGGGATGAGCAGCTTTGCTCTAGCAAACGCAATGAGATCTTCATTCTTGACTTAGTAACTCCTTTCTGTTTAATGACAGAGGATGGCCAATGACAAGAGGTGGAGAAACCTTAAGGGGGTACTGTAAGTCCTCACTTAACGTCCTCAGTAGGTTCTCGCAAACTGTGACTTAAAGTATATGTCATAGGAAGTTAACTCTTGTTTGTGTTGTTAAGTTTAGCCTAAAGCTGCCTCCTTACATATTTTAAATTTGGCCTAAAAGTTTCTCTGTTCATCGTGGACTATAACAAGTGGGGGTGTAGACAGACTAGCCTGCACTCATGCCAGTCCCCAACTTTTGACCAATCAGATGTGGCCAACTGTTTGAACCGTGTTCAAATAGGGTAAATGCCGAGCTATAACCAATCCAGCTGTTTCTGTACCTCACTTCCATTTTCTGTACGTCACTTTTCCTTTTTCTGTCCATTGCTTTCTTTTTCCTGTCCATAAATTATCTTCCACCACATGACTGCAGTGGAGTCTCTGAGCCTACTCTGGCTCAGCAGGCTGCGCAATTTGTGAATCATTCCTTGCTCAATTAAGCTCTTTTAAATTGAATTCAGCCGAAGTTTTTCTTTTGACAGTATCAACTGTGGTAAAACTGGCTTTGTTATACAGTGCATCATTTTGCTTCAAGTCACAGCTTCCAAGAACCGATCAACTTCCTATACTTCCTAATTACCTAGGTACCGCCCTCTGAGTCTAGGTCTTCCATAAGGTATTGTTCTAGGTCAGCAGTCCCCAACCTTTCTGGCACCAGGGACCAGTTTCATGGAAGACAGTGTTTCCACAGACCAGGGGTGGGGGTGATGCATCAGATTCTCATAAGGAGCGCACAACCTAGATCCCCTGCATGTGCAGTTCACAATAGGGTTCAGCTCCTGTGAGAATCGAATGCTGCCGATCTGACAGGAGGCAGAGCTCAGGCGGTAATGCTCGCCTGCCTGCTCACCTTCTGCCGTGTGGCCCAGTTCCTAACAGGCCACGGACCAGTACTAGTCTGCGGCCCAGGGGTTGAGGAACCCTGTTCTAGGTGCTTGAGATACACCAGTGAACAGACCACACAGAGAGTCCTACTAAATTTTGAGACTCAAGAGTCTAGCAGGGGTAAACATAACAAACAAATACAAGTTAGTAAACAGTATGGATATGTGTGTGGTATGAAAAATGAAAAAACAGTAAGAAAGATCAGGATGGGCAGGGCTGCAGTTTTAAAGAGGCCAACATCATGGATAAGGTGACACTTGAACAAAGGCCTGAGGCAGTAAGCACTGGAGTCAGCACCACCTGTGGCTCCAGGCAAGGATCCTTCTGGCTTCCCACAAACACCACAAGAGATTTGCCTAGGACTATGGGCAGAATCATTTCTGAATACCTCTGCAGACTGCTGGAAAACAAGAGTCTGGCAATGCCCCTGTCTACTGAGAAATATTTGGGAAATAGCAAATATTAAAATTTTTTGGTCCTCTTTAAGCCATTAGATCAGGAGTTTGAGACCAGCCTGGGCAACACGGTGAAACTCCATTTCTACAAAAAAATACAAAACTTAGCCGGGCAGGGTGGTGTATATCTGTGGTTCCAGCTACTTGGGAGAATGAAGTGGGAGAGTCAGGATCACTTGTGCCCAGGAGGTTGAGGGTGCACTGAGTTGTGATTGTGCCACTGCACTCCAGCCTGGGTAACACAGCAAGACCTAGTCTCAAAAAAACAAACAACAAAAACATGCTAGAAACCACTACTGGGGATACCAGTACAAAGGGACAAGGTCCTAGTCCTTAAGAGGTTGACCAGTATCCAGTTGAGGGATACGACATGTATCAGATAAGCAGGCTCTATGACAAGTGAGTTATGGGGCAAGAGAATGGGAGCGGCCACCTCTGCCTAACAGGTGACCAAGAAAGGAAGTGACCTTGTAAGAGCAATATACCTAATATACCTTTTAGACATTTTGCTATAAACTAGTCTATCCATAGTTTATAGCAAAGGTATAAATTTTGTTATTAACAACTGGTCCATAATACATACGTAATGTATAAGTGAACATAATCAATGTAATATATTAAGTAAATGAAATAAAAATCCTCTGTAATCTCTGGGAGAAAACGGGGAAATAATTTGACTGACATTACCTGAAAACTTGCCTATTTATTTCCTATACCTGCAGTGTAAGACGTACACTTCCCAGCATGGCCACAGAGCCCTCCAGCCTCAGCTCCACACATCCAGTGTCTGCCATTCTTGACCAATGGCTCCCTCTGGCTCATGCTATTCTCAACATCAGACAAAAGCATGTGTTGCTCTTATAAGGTCACTTCCTTTCTTGGTCACCTCTTAGGTAGAGGTGGCCACTCCCATTCTCCTGCCCCATAACTCACTTGTCATAGAGCTGGCTTATCTGATACCTGTGGTATCCCTCAACTGGAATGTCAACCTCTTAAGGACTAGGACCTTGTCCCTTTGTATTGGTATCCCGAGGACCTAGCACAGTGCCCAGCACATAGTAGGTTCTTAACATGGCCATTACAGGCCAGGCATGGTGGCTCATGCCTGTAATCCCAGTACTTCAGGAGGTCGAGGTGGGTGCATCACTTGAGGTCAGGCATTTGAGACCAGCCTGGCCAACATGGTGAAACCACGTATCTCCTAAAAATACAAAAATTAGCTAGGCATGGTGGTGGGCACCTGTAATCCCAGCTACTTAGGTGGCTGAGGAAGGAGAATTGCCTGAACCTGGGAGGCAGAGGATGCGGTGAGCCGAGATCACAACATTGCACTCCAACCTGGGCAACAGAGTGAGACTCCATCTCAAAAAAAAAAAAAAAAATGGCCATTACAAATACATTCATCATTTATTATCTGGCTTTATTAAGCAGCTTTAAAGAAAGACTCCACTTACTAGGAATACTTGAAGTTGCAGCCTGGACAGGCAGAAGAACCAGTAGTTTGCTGAGGAAGTTAATTGAGGTCTTGCCTCATAATTTACAATGATCTCTAATCTTTTCTACTCTCTCTTAGCAACAGGCAGCTCAATCATGGGCCCCTGTACTACAGAGGACCTGCTGGGCTCAGTTTTTTCACTGAATTTTTCTTGGCCAGTGAATCCATCCGTTTCCCGCCTCATTCAGGAATGTAAAGCCTTCCTTAGAAAAAGTTGTTCTTTGCCATTGCCTCACTGGAGGTGTGAACAACACAATTAGTCCCCGCAGCATAACAAGGAAGCCTCCCAAAGGCGGAGCACTAAGAATCACAGAACTTCAGGTCCATGAGGCAGCCCATGCAGCAGCCTGCCCTTACTCCTCCTTTGTTCACAGGACTAAGCTGTATCGAGTACAGCGGGTAACAGGTCAGCTCTGGGGGATGAACTTATATCTGGGATAAGGAAATGATGGCACTTCCATTCTCACGATTGGTCTAGTGGATCCATGAAGTGGTTCTGGCCAGTGAGACATACAAGGACATCTGCTAGGGGACCTCCAGGAAAGATTTTACTTCCTGATGAAGAGAGAAGGACCCACGAGGAGGGCTCTGCCCCATGCCCGTCCTTTTCTGCTTTTGATGCTCTTGTGGAAGGGTGTGATGCCTAGAGCTGCAGCAGCCACACTGTGACCACGAGGGACAAGCCTGGAGACAAAGCTAATGGCAAAGCAGAAGACAACAGTAGAGCTTGGATCCTTGATGACACCTTTGAACCACCTGACTAACCCTAGAACCATCATGGCTCGTATTCTGGTTTCAAAAGATAATTAAACGTTTTGATTGCTGATAACGCTGTGAGGTACTCTGTTAACGCAGCCAAACTGGAGAGGACTTTTATCTTTCTAGTCCAATCTCTCTTATTTCACAAATAAGAAAACAAAGAAAAGAAAAACAAAGCTAATACACAAACCAAAGACCAGAAGCTAAATTAGTACTCAGAGGCCTGTGTTCCTTGCACTATGTCATGCTGCCTCTTTTTTTCCCAAAGCACTATTATATTTGGAGTACCCTGTACACAGAGGCTCATTCATGGGAGTGGCTTCCCACGAGCGTTCAGAACAACAACTGGAATCCACCCCATCTGAACTTCTCATAACTGCTGGATCCTACACATGTGCAAAACTGTCATGCCTTGTCTTGGATAAGGAAAAGCAGCTAATTCAATCAGTGGGGCAGCTGGTCACTGCCTTCTCTGTGAACCTCCATCACCACCTCTCTTCCCTGTTGGTTCATTAGTTCATTTGAAGAGTTTTTCGTTTGTACCACACATTCTGCCAGGCACTGGAAACACAATCACTGCCCTCGTGGAACATAAGCTAATAGGAAAGACCTAAAATAAGTAAACATATAAATCTGAAACTATGAATTGGGATGGGTTCCGCCATACCAAAATGAATTGGATGTGCTGATAAGAAAAAAACGGAGGCCTTGGATACAGGATGTCAGGAAGGCCTTTCA
The DNA here is from genome assembly GCF_003255815.1 of Theropithecus gelada. Taxonomy (NCBI): domain Eukaryota; kingdom Metazoa; phylum Chordata; class Mammalia; order Primates; family Cercopithecidae; genus Theropithecus; species Theropithecus gelada. The sequence continues at coordinate 76,453,899 of NC_037684.1, read as the reverse complement.
GGCAGAAAGCTAAAGGTTGACGAGTGAGAAATTTGAAAAACAGAACATTCCAGGCAGAGAGAACAGCATGTGCTAGCTAATAAGGCTTTCATGCAGGAAAATGAGCTCAAGATGAGGCAGGGGCCAGTTCATAGGCACTGGGACCCATGGAAGACTTAAGCAGGGGATGGTACTGATTTATGTTGTAAAAAGGTCACCTGGTCAGAGTACGGAGACTGAATTTTAGGGGAGCCAGAAGAAAAGCAGAGAGATCAGCTAGGAAACTATTTCGGTAGTTGACTCGAGAAAACGTCGGCTTGGGCCAGGGTGACAGCAAAGATGATGGAAATGGATATACCCTGTGGAGGCAGAACCAACAGGTCTTGAAGATCGATGGGTGCAGGAAGATGAAGACTGGAGGAGATTCCTTAGGGTTTTCCCCCTATGCGTGTGCATTTCCTGAAAGAGAGGATTAAAGGAAGAGTGGGATAAAGATCAAGAGAATGGTGGATGTGCTCGAACTGCTGAAAATGATCAGTAGTGAAGATGCAGGAAAAAGGGACAGATTATTATCATTATTGTATTTTATTTTTAATTATTTTTTTTGAGATGGAGTCTTGCACTGTCGCCAGGGCTGCAGTGCAACGGCGCGTCTTGGCTCACTGCAACCTCCGCCTCCTGGGTTCAAGCAATTCTCCTGCCTCAGCCTCCTGAGTAGCTGGGACTACAGGCGCCCGCCACCACGCCTGGCTTTTTTTTTTTTTTTTTTTTTTTGTATTTTTAGTACAGACGGGGTTTCACTGTGTTAGCCAGGATGGTCTCTATCTCCTGACCTCGTGATCCGCCCGCCTCAGCCTACCAAAGTGCTGGGATTACAGGCGTGAGCCACCGCGCCCGGCCAAAGGGACAGATGATTAAAGGAGATAAGAATGGGAGGAGGTGAGGGATGCAGGGTCCAGGGCACATGGGGAAGGACACTTCCTCAGCTGTAGTGGAAGGAAGAACAAGAACAGCACCAGTACACGGAGTGGGACAGTTGAGTCGTGAGAAGATGGGCCAGAATCTCCTTCGAGAACTGCTGTTACCTCAGAGAAGGGTGGAAAAAGTCATCAGTTGAGGCAGGGGAGGAACCACATGACCAAACCTCAAGTTTTGTTGACAGATACCTGCAGACCCTCCCCCAGGTGTCCGGACGGCTGGCACGGCTACCACCGCCTACACACCGCTCTTTGGGCAGCTCTGGGCTGTGGACCTCTCACATCTCATCAAACTACGCCTCCTAAGGTGAGAGCTGCTATCTTCAGTTTACAGATGTGGAAGCCACAAGGCTCAGAAAGGCTACCTCATGTGCCTGCTGCTGCTAAACTGCAGTCAGGACACAGACCTCGTCTAATCTGATTCCAATTTCGCCCCAAATGACCGTCTTTCTGCATAGCAATCTACAGCTCTTCCATGTTCATCTCACAAATTCCAGTTCCCTCCTCTGCCTGACCACACAGCCATAAGTCAGCGGCTTGAAGACTTGAAGGAAGGGGTTTCTGCCACCCTCCTGGGAGGCAGTCCTCAAGGACAGCAAAAAGAGGCGTGCTGGAGGACATAACCAGACCCCTCAGCACAACCTCTGTAGGAAGTGGAGTGTTCTCTGCGATGTTACAGTATGTGTGTACAGTCACCTCGCAGTATGTACACACGGGGTTGGTTGCAGGACCCCCACGTATGCCAAAGTCCTCACATACTTAGGTTCCTCCGTATACGTGGGTTTCACATCCCAGGAATACTGCATTTTCAGTCATGTTTGGTTGAAAAAATCCAGTCCAAGTGGACCTGCGTAGTTCAAACCTGTGCTGTTCAAGGGTCAGCTGTGTTGGCTTTGGTCCGCAGTTCCTGGCACATAACTCCCATAGCCCTTGTTACTTCTCCCCAGACAGGCCATGATAACTAAAAACATATCTTCCTCTGTCTTTCTGTCTTGGAGCTGTCCATAAAGAAATTCTCTGACCTACCTTGTTTGATTGTGACTCATAAGACCCGCATTTCAGAAGGGGTCCTGCCCCTCCCCTAGAAGGAGCCACACAGGCCAAGAAGCATCGGAACAGATAGGTTTTGCTGAGTTTCCCCATTCAGCCTGTCAGTCTGAGATCATGCCCTTTTCATCCACTCACATTTCCATCCGGTTGTCCATGCTTGAGTCATGTCTATCCAATGAAGAATCCAAAAAAGGGCTACGAGGAAATGGTACGGAGAGCTTCAGGACAGCCAAACACATGGACGTTCCTGAAGGGTGGTGCACCCAAGGAGGGCATGGAAACGCCACGCTCCTCCTCACACCTCACCTTGTGTATCTCTTCATCTATGTCCTTTGTAATGTCATTAAAAATTTTTTTTATATTTTTTTGAGACAGAATCTTGCTCTGTACTCCCAGGCTGGAGTGCAGTGGTACAGCTGAGGAAGTGTCCTTCCCCACGTGCCCTGGACCCTTCATCCTCCACCTCCTCCCGTTCTTACCTTCTTTAATAATCTGTCCCTTTGGCTGGATGCGGTGGCTCACGCCTGTAATCCCAGCACTTTGGGAGGCCGAGGTAGGTGGATCACCTGAAGTCAGGAGTTCGAGACCAGCCTGGCCAACGTGGTGAAGCCCTGTCTCCACTAAAAAAACAAAAATTAGCTGAGTGTGCTGGCGCATGCCTGTGATCCCAGCTACTCATGAGGCTGAAGCAGGAGAATTACTTGAACCCAAGAGGCAGGGGTTGCAGTGAACTGAGATTGCACCATGGCACTCCAGCCTGGGCAACAGAGCAAGATTCCATCTCAAAAAAAAAAAAAAAAAAAGGACAAGCAGGTGTCCCTGGCACTGGGCAGGACACTGGAAGGAACGCCTGGGGACTCTGGCATCTCAGGAGGGCTCTGGTAACTGCCTGCCATCCTGCCATGCCCTCTCCTTTCCCACTTCTTGCTCGGCCTCCGTCCTCTCCCCAGGCCTGTCTCCCTCCCTGGCCCCACCCCTTGCTGCAGACTCTGCCTCCCTCCCTGCACTCCGAACACCCTCAGGTCTGCATGCGCGTGTCCATCTTCCCAAAACATTCCTGAAGAGCATGGGCCATGTCCTTCCATTCACCAGCCCGTGGCAGTCACTGCTCTGCTGCAGAGGTCACTGAGCACTGCAGTGAGGCCAGGGAAGCAGGACAGCCGCCCAAGTGTAGGAGAGTGGATAACAGGCGACTGAAAAGTGAACACAGGAAACACAGGCAGCTTTATTATTCCAAACAAGGCAGAAACAATCCCAGCCTTTGCAGACCCATACAAAAGGGGGGTTCTGGGAAAGTCCACACTCTGGGAAATGACTATGCCCCACCACTGTGTACGGAGCTGTGCTCTGATCCATCCATTCACCTTATAAGGAGCTCATTAGCTAAGAAGATTGATAGAAAAACAGTCACATGGAGGGAATCAACAAAAGGAAACAGCGTGAACACTGAGGTTACGTAAGGAAACGAGGAACCGCCAAGGCCTGCATAACAAGCGCTGGCCTATTTCTGGGGCAGGGTCTCCTCCTGCTCTGACTCTGTGGCCCTCAGCTCAAACCAGGCTTAGAAATCAATTCCTAGTTCTAAGGTGCTCCTAGTATAGATCAAGGGCAGCTACCTGGGGAGTGACATTGAGCCTGGCCAGTCCAGCCACAGGCTGCATGGAGCCTGAGCTTCCCATCAGAAACGCTGGCCCCAGAACCCGCCTCCAGGTTGCTGCTGAGGCTTTTAACATAAGACGGAATGTGTACAAAGCACTTTATAAACGCAGATTGCTAAGTAAATGCACACAGAGTTCTACTGCCGCTTATTAAAAGTGTTTCCTGTTTGTTTTAGGGACGTTTCTTCCCTTTATAGTCTATCTAGCTCACAAGTTTTAAATTCCTCTGAAATACATACATTTCTGCTATAAAGCAATATATACATTCTTAGAAAACCTCATGTTATCTTATTGTACATAATTAACAGGACTTCTGTGAAACATGAGGCTAGAGCAGACCACTCAAACCTACAAAATGTTGTCACTAGAGCACTAACAAAATCTTTTGGGCCACCCAGGCAGGCAGCTCAGTGGGGCGAGAGGCTGCCACCGTGGGTATTAAAACTGCACCAAAAGAGTCAAATAGAAAGCCTGGCAAACTTTAATTAGAGCAAGGCTGACAGGTGCCAAGACAGTGCAGATGAAAAAGGAGTTCTAGGCCGAGGCGGGCAGATCATGAGGTCAGGAGATCAAGATCATCCTGGCTAACACGGTGAAACCCCATCTCTACTAAAAATACAAAAAATTAGCCGGGCGTGGTGGCGGGCGTCTGTAGTCCCAGCTACTCAGGAGGCTGAGGCAGGAGAATGGCGTGAACCTGGGAGGCGGAGCTTGCAGTGAGCCGAGATCGCACCACGGCACTCCAGCCTGGGCGACAGAGCAAGACTCCGTCTCAAAAAAAAAAAAAAAAAAGAAAAAGGAGTTCTGAGCCAGGGGGCTGTTACTAAGTGGGGCCTGGAGGCAGTGTAGCCTGCCACGGCCAAGACCCCAACAGGCTAGGATGTGGCTTTCTACGGGAGTGCCAGCTGCAGGCACTGGTTTTTTCTTGTTCCCAGGAGCCCACAGGGCTGACTGCGGCAGAGCAGTCAAAGGGCTTTTTCCTTTCCTGCTGAAGACTGTCATTCTCCTCCCCCCATTCCATCTCCTTTGCCTAGGCAAAATCACAGGTGAACTAAAGCAATGTCTCCATTACACCAACATCCTTCCCCTGCTCACCTGCCATGCATGAATTAATTCACAGTACAGAAGTTCACATGGAAGCAGAGTAGCTTATCTGCCTCTGAGCTCTCAGGGCAGTTCATGACCGCCCAGAGCACCTCTTCCGTGTACCTACCACATGACTGCATTTTCTGTCTCCACTGAAGGATGAGCTCCTCCGTGGAACAGACTCACAGCTGTATCCAAAACACCTAACACTGCCTGGCAGGCAAATGGTGAGAGAAAACCTGAGTTTATAAGAAGGGAACAGAACCCTGCCTTCTTAATCAAAGAAATGTGTGGAACACCCACTTTTGGGACTTGGGAGTTCTAAATAAAGCAAGGTATCAAGTGTGTGAACACGGTTTCAGCTTCAGCTTACAAACCACTAGGGGCTGTCTATATAAGAGCAGATATTGTTATGACGAGTCTCTGAGCAGCCTCCCATTTTTCAGATCTCCCATGGGACCAAACTATAAAACTTTTTCTGTTTGTTTGTTTGTTTTTGAGATGGAGTCTCACTCTGTCGCCCAGGCTGGAGTGCATCTCGGCTCACTGCAAGCTCCGCCTCCTGGGTTCACGCCATTCTCCAGTCTCAGACTCCTGAGTAGCTGAGACTACAGGTGCCCGCCGCCATGCCGGCTAATCTTTTGTACTTTTAGTAGAGACGGGGTTTCACCGTGTTAGCCAGGATGGTCTCAATCTCATGACCTCATGATTCGCCCACCTTGGCCCTCCCAAAGTGCTGGGATTACAGACGTGAGCCACTGCTCCCGGCCACTTTTTTTTTTTTTTAATATTCATCCGTTTTTCAGATTTCCTATGGTACCAAACTATAAAAGGTTTGTTTTTTTTTTAATATTCACGAATAGAAAAATAAATAGAAATTTTAATAGCACTATAGCAATTAAAAAAGTAAATTCACCTTTTTTTTTTTTTTTTTTTTTGAGACGTAATCTTGCTCTTGTCACCCAGACTGGAAGTGCAGTGTCATGATCTCAGCTCACTGCAACCTCCACCTCCCAGGTTCAAGCAATTCTCCTGCCTCAGCCTCCTCAGTAGCTGGGATTACAGGTGCCTGCCACCACGCCTAGCTAATTTTTTTGTATTTTTAGTAGAGACGGGGTTTCACCATGCTGGCCAGGCTGGTCTCGAACCTCTGGTGATCCCCCTGCCTCAGCCTCCCAAAGTGCTGGTATTACAGGTGTGAGCCACCGTACCCAGCCTAAAATTCATCATTTTAAACCTTCCCACAAAGAAAACTTTAGGCCCAGATGACTTCACTAATTCTACCAAACATTTAAGGAACAAATAAAATCATTCTTATACAAAAAAAAGAAAAAAAGTAGATACTATTCGATTTTACTTGTACAAAGTTCAGGTCTAGGAACGGGAAGCAGGCTTCTCTGCCATCTGTGTCCTGAGAGCAAACCACCTTGTCTCTGCAGACAGTCATAGCTGTAGCCAGGAGGCGAGTCTGAGGAAAGGAGAGCATCTGCCTGCCCACTGGATAGCAAGGTTTGGTCACTAGAGGTTACTTTCAGGCTGAGTCTTCCCAGGAGGCCCTGGCCCTGGACTGCTCTGGCTCCTGCGGGGTTCTCATCTACTCCAGCAAGTTCAGACATGTCTGAATTCCAGTGGTGGACCTGGCTGGGCCTGAGCTGAGCCCACCTGCCTTATGTGAAGGTGGTTGGGAGAGATGCCATTTGTCCTTCACAGTCACCTAAGAACAACAGATGAGCAATGCAGGTCACAGTCAAGAAAGTTGGCAGCACTCCCAACCAGCTTCCTATGGCAATAAGAGGCAATCCAAGGTGGTCCACCAGTGATTCAACCAGTTGAGGTGAGGGTAGGGGCTAGAACCAGGTCTCCCAGAGTTCCCCCTTTGGGACTGGTGATTCTCATGCGCTGTTTTCATGGATCACATGGGACACAGAGACAGCCCAAAGCTGCTGGGCTCCAGACTCTGATCTCCTTCGCATAAAATAAGCAGCCCCTGAGACAAAAGGCTCCTGCCTGGAACCAGACCAAAAGAGAACAGGACAATCTGTCCTCTGCCCCAAAAGTGCCCTCCCATGGCTGGGGTCATGGAACACTGCCTCAGATGTGACATTAACTGTCAAAAGCATCAGCCGCCATAAACACAAGCGACCGGTGAGAGAGGACATGAGAAGGCACTTGGTTGATGTGGTGTCTGCCAGGTTTCTCCATCATAACGTTCCCATTTTAATTAGTAGGTATCTTGTGGTACGTGTTTGGGGACTGTAAGAATCTTACTCTTCATCAAACTCTCACCTATGAGTTTTAGCACCTACTGATGATTCTTGCCTGAATCAGTTCTTACTATGGCAGTCGTGAAATGGTGATTTGCTTAACTCAATCATTCCTTCTCATTAATTAGACGGCATTCTATTGTAAGCAAGAGTTCTTGTAATTCACTATTTTTTTTTTTTAAAAAAACCTCCTTCCTCTGTTTATTGCTAGGGCCCAGAAAAAATGATACTCCAGTAGCACTAAGCAAATCTACTCAAATCTTGGTTTCTATATGCAATTCTCCACTAAAAGGAACCAAGGCTCTTTGGAAAATGGCTAGTACTCAAACTGGAAACTATAACGTGAGCCTGGAATACCTTTCTATGCCAAAATATAAGAAAGTGCTCAAAAACAATGGGAACACTCAAACAGAAGTGGCCTTGTAGGCCCTCTGTCACTGGCTGACCTTGGGCATCAAAATAAATAACACGGGCCAGGCACGGTGGCTCACGCCTGTAATCCCAGCACTTTGGGAGGCCGAGGCGGGTGGATTGCCTGAGGTCAGAAGTCCGAGACCAGCCTGGCCAACACGGTGAAACCCCGTCTCTACTAAAAATACAAAACTTAGCCGGGCGTGGTGGCAGGCACCTGTACTCCCAGCTACTCAGGAGGCTGAGGCCAGAGAATCTCTTGAACCCGGGAGGCAGAGGTTGCGGTGAGCTGAGATCGCGCCATTGCACTCCAGCCTGGATGACAAGCACATAACTCTGTCTCAAAAAAATTAAAAAAATAAAAATAAAATAAATAAATAACACGAATGGATTATAACTCATTTAATGAAAATAAAATTCCATAAGTCCATACTGACATTAATAAAATAAGGAAGGGCAAGGAGAAGCTAAAGCATGTCTTTACAGAAGAATGCAAACTGATAAATGTGGAAGGAATGAGAAAAAAAGAAAATTAACAATTTTTGTTTTGTTTTGTTTTGAGACGCAGTCTCGCTCTATTGCCCAGGCTGGAGTGCAATGGCACGATCTCAGCTCACTGCAACCTCCGCCTCCCGGAACAATTCTCCTGCCTCAGCCTCCCAAGTAGCTGGGATTTCAGGTGCCCACCACCATGCTCAGCTAATTTTTGTATTTTTAGTAGAGACAGGGTTTCACCATGTTAGGCAGGATGGTCTTGAACTCCTGACCTCAAGTGATCCACCCGCCTCAGCCTCCCAAAGTGCTGGGATTACAGGCATGAGCCACTGCACCCAGCCTGAAAATTACCATTTTCTAATCACCGTGGTTGCTGTGATTTGAATGTGTCCCCTGAAGTTCATGTGTTAGAAACTTAATCTCCAATGCAACAGTGCTGAGAGGTGTGACCTTTAAGAGGCAATCAGGTCATGAGGGCTCTGGCCTCAGTAATGAATTAATGTCACTATCATGGGAGTGGGTTCGTTATCTTGAGAGTGGGTCTGTTATAAACGCAAATGCAGCCTTCTCTTGCTTGCTCATTCTCTCACCTCTCTTACCCTCTCACTTTCTGCCATGGGATGATGCAGCAAGAAGGCCCTCGCCAGATGCTGGCACCTTAATATCAGACTTCCCAGCCTTCGTAACTGTGAGAATATATTTGTTTTCATTATAAACTATGCAGTCTGTGGTATTCTGTTATAACAGCATAGAATGGACTAAGACAATAGTAATAACTCATTCAGGCAAGAATCATCAATGGGGAAAACATACCCTTACAGTGAAGAACGCTGGCAGACATAACCTTCACCATGTGATCAGATTTATACCAACAATGGGAGAAACAGACATTGTGTCCTTCTTATTTGATAGACTGACTGAGGATACAACATCACTCATGTAGACAGTATTGCCACCAAAAAGGTTTAACCTGAATGTAACCATAAGGAAACAACCAAACTCAACTTGAGGGACATTTGGCAAAATCACCTGAACTCAACAATGTTAATTTTTTTTTTTTTTTTTTTTTTCCGAGAAAAGGTCTTACTCTGTTGCCTAGGCTGAAGTGCAGTGGTACACTCATTATTATATTAGGGTGATGCAAAACTAATAGCTACTTTTGCCTTTTTTTTTTTTTAGACGAAGTCTTACTCTGTCGCCCAGGATGGAGTGCAGTGGCACAATCTCCGCTCACTGCAAGCTCCATCTCCCAGGTTCACACCATTCTCCTGCCTCAGCCTCCTGAGTAGCTGGGACTACAGTCACCCGGCTAATTTTTTGTATTTTTAGTAGAGACTGGGTTTCACTGTGTTAGCCAGGATGGTCTTGATCTCCTGACCTTGTGAATCGCCCGCCTCAGCCTTCCAAAGTGCTGGGATTACAGGCGTGAGCCACCGCGCCCGGCCAGTATGTGCCTTTTTTTAATGGCAAAACCACAATTACTTTTGCACCAATCTAATAGCTCACTGTAACCTTGAACTCCTGGGCTCAACCAATCCTCCCACCTCAGCCTCCTGAATAGCTAGGACTACAGGCATGCGCCACCACACTTGACTAATTTTCTTATTTTTCATAGAGATGGAGCCTCGCTGTGTTGCCCAGGCTAGTTTTGGACTTCTGGCCTCAAATCATCCTTCTGCTCAGCCTCCCATTACAGGTGTGAGTCAACGCGCCTGGATGAAAATATTAACGTCTTGAAAGACTAAAACAAACAAACAAAACACTGAGGAACTCTTTCAAATTAAAGGAACATATTAAATGCAAGCATGACCTTTTAATAGAACCCGGATAATTTAAAAAGAACAACTATAAAGATATGATTGGATAACTGGGAACATCTGACTATAGACTGTGGTACCTATTACAATTTCTGAATGTGGCCAGGCACGGTGGCTCACGCCTGGAATCCCAACACTTTGGAAGGCCGAGACGAGTGGATCACCTGAGGTCAGGAGTTCACGACCAGCCTGGCCAACATGGCAAAACTCCATCTCTACTAAAAATACAAAAATTAGCCGGGCATGGTGGCATGCACCTGTAATCCCAGCTACTCGGGAGGCTAAGGCAAGAGAATCGCTTGAACCCGGGAGGTGGAGGTTGCAGTGAGCTGAGATCGCGCCATTGCACTCCAGCCTGGGTGATAGAGCAAGATTCTGTCTTAAAAAAAAGAAAAAAAAAAAATCGGAATGTGATCATTGTGCCAGTGTATGTGTGTGAGAGAGAAACCAAATGTAGCAAAATATTCATAATTTGTGAATGTAAGTGAAAGACATAGTAATGCACTGTATTACTTGTGCAACTTAAAAGTTGTGAAACAATGCACTGTTTCAGAATGACTCATTATTTCTGAAACCACAAACTTCATTAGATGAGTCAGATACAAATATGTACTGTACTCATTTTGTAATTTTTTTAAAGTCCCTGCAATTAAAAAACTAGGTTGCTAAATGATTTCTGAAAATGCCAAATTTAGGGGGTATTTTATCCCTCTATAACACTGCTAACCATTCCCCTGCTGGTTTTGTAGTAAAGCCAGTCCAGCTTTTCTGCCTCTTCAGTTTCTCCTATCTCTCCTCTCAGGACACCCAATGTGGGATTCTTATCTTTAGGCGACAAGCTCATCAGTTCAGAGCTAATCCCACCCCCGAGTATACACACACAGAGACACATGTTCATACATTTGCATGCACACGCATACTGCCAACTCTTAAATAGGTCACAAGCCAAGCCAGTGACTGGACAATGTATGGGGAATAATGAGAAAGTTTAAATGGGGAAGGGAAGAGGCAGGAGTAATGAACCGTGCAGGGCTCCCATAAAGCAGGAGGAGTTGGCTCCAGAGCCAGCTGGAAGAACTAGCAGCCCCAAACTCCCCAAGACTCAATCGCTACTGCATCTTTCAACCTGCAGGCACCTTAAACACAACCTAGGCAGCACCTTCCCAAAGCCCCCCATCTTCAGGATGGCATCACCCAGGCGACTGGAAATCTGGGAGTCATCCTGGAGTCTTCCCTCTCCCTCATGTCCACATCCAACTGAGTCACCAAGTCCTCCTGAACCTGTCCCCGTGTGCCCTGTCTTCTAGCCAGAAGCACACGACTATGTGCTGTCGATTAGATCTGCTTGCCAGTCACGCGTGCTGACTCATCACGGCTCCACGACTGCAGATCTCACGCACATCAGTTCCACTCAGCCTGGCCCTAACTACCCACATTTCTAGGTGTCGCTCACTGATTGTGGCTCCAGGGCCCATCCGTGGTTCTCAGGACTCTTTCCTACATGATTTCACCTGTGGCTTCTCTGCTCCAGACTGCTGAACTCCATGGCTGGCATCAAACATCAGCCTTCTCTGGTACAGAAATTGCGGTTCTACGAGTCTCCAATATCTGTAGAGTCTGCTGCCACCTCCATGGCCTCTGCCCTGGTCATGCTTTTTTCCTTCTCACCTGGATAGCAAGTGGCTACCCTATATCATCTTGTCCCATCCATTCCTTCCTTCGCCTCTCCAGTGACTTTTAAAATGCAAACCTGACCACATCAAACTCCAGATTAAAATCCTACCTTGGCATTCCAAGTTCCGCCTAATTATCTCTCCTCACAAAATCACACTTTAATGACAGTAAAGACACACAGGCTGGGTGCGGTGGCTCATGCCTGTAATCTTGGCACTTTGGGAGGCCGAGGCGGGTGGATCACCTGAGGTCAGGAGTTCGAGACCAGCCTGACCAGCATGGTGAAACCCCATCTCTACTAAAAACACAAAAATTAGCTGGGCATGGTGGTGGCATGTGCCTGTAATCCCAGCTACTTGGGAGGAGGAGCCAAGAGAATCGCTTGAACCCAGGAGGCAGAGGTTGCAGTGAGCCAAGACTGCACCATTGCACTCCAGCCTGGTCAGTAAGAGAGAAACTCTGTCTCCAAGAAAACAAAACAAAACAAAACAAAAAAAACAACACATAATCATCCTAAAAACAGAAGTAGAGGGTGATATCAGCAAACCAGAGATTTTGATAAGTTTCTAGAAACAGAAGGTGGACAGGATCATCAGCATGAACCATGGAGCCCTAAATTGGAAACATGGATGGCCAGGATGAGAGGCTCCAGTCTAGCAAACAGCAGGGATCAGAATGGGATCAAGAAAAGAACAGAAAAAAAAAAAGAGAAAATAAATAAAAGTTAAAAAATAAATAAATAAATTTAAAAAAAAAAAAAAAAAAGAACAGATATCGAGAGGAAGACAGCCTATGGGCCAGCTTTGGGAGCTGTGGCATTGATCCCCTCCCCCTCCCACTCTCTCCCCAGGCTGCAGCTAGAGACCTAGTGATAAAGGGTGGGGGAGGGGAAGAGTTTAGATTAGGTACACTCTGTGCCACACGAAGAATCTCAACCATGTGAATCTAAAAAATGTTTTTCAAAGTCAATTTAAAATCCTTTAGTCTTCATCAAAAGTAAACATATGAATGCCAAAACTGTATTTAAAAAATAGAAGAACAAAGGAAAAAAAAATCAAGGAACTCTTCCAGAGAGTGAGAAAGCACTGGGAACTGTAAGAGAAGTGATCAGGAAAGGAGGGGACGTCCCCATCTGCCTATTAAGAATCCCAGAGGCGTGGCTCACACCTGTAATCCCAGCACTTAGGGAGGCAGAGGCAGGCAGATCGCCTGAGGTCAGGAGTTCGAGACCAGCCTGGCCAACATGGTGAAACCCTGTCTCTACCAAAAATAAAAAAATTAGCTGGGGGTGGTGGTGCATGCCTGCAATCCCAGGTACTCGAGAGGCTGAGGCAGAAGAATCACTTGAACCCGGGAGGTGAAAGTTGCAGTGAGCCAAGATCGTGCCACTGTACTCCAGCCTGGGTGACAGAACAAGACTGTCTCAAAAAAAAAAAAAAAAAAGAATCCCAGAGGCGGCCAGGTGCGGTGGCTCTTGCCTGTAGTCCCAGAACTTTGGGAGGCCAAGGTGGGTGGATCACCTGAGGTCAGGAGTTCAAGACTAGCCTGGCCAACATGGTGAAACCCCATCTCTACTAAAAATACAAAACATAGCCAGACATGGTGGTGCATGCCTGTAATCCTAGCTACTCGGGAGCTTGAGGCAGGAGAATTGCCTGAGCCCGGAAGACAGAGGTTGCAGTGAGCCCAGATCATGGCACTGCACTCCAGCCTGGCCAACAAGAATGAGACTCTATCTCAAAAAAAAGAAAAAAAAAAAAAAATCCCAGAGGAAAGAACAGAGGAAATGGAGAGAAGGAATTAATCAAGAAAATACAGTTTTCGCCTGGTATACACAGGGTATTTGTCCTTGGGCACCCAAGTACACCAAAATCCGCATCAAATCCTGAAGTGGGCCCCCAGGAAAAGTTGGCCCCCTGTATACTCGGGTTCATATCCTGCAAACACTATATTTTCAATCTGCGTTTGGTTGAAAAAAAATCCATTTTAGGTGGACCCGCGCAGTTCAAACCCAAGTTGTTCAAGGGTCAACTGTATTCTTTGAAAATTTCAGAGCTGAAGACCTAAGTCTTCAGGTTGGCAAGGTTCACCTACTAGTGCCATCCTCAATGAAGGAGAAAAACTAAGAGTCACTATTTAGACCCAGCCTCACGAAATTTCAGAACACCAAGGAAAAACAAATGATGTCAAAGGTTCCCAGTGCAGAGATACAAGTTACAAGTAGTTACAAGTAAGAATCCTTATGTTGGCCGAGACGGGTGGATCACGAGGTCAGGAGATCGAGACCATCCTGGTGAACATGGTGAAACCCCGTCTCTACTAAAAAATACAAAAAACTAGCCGGGCGAGGTGGCGGCGCCTGTAGTCCCAGCTACTCGGGAGGCTGAGGCAGGAGAATGGCGTGAACCCGGGAGGCGGAGCTTGCAGTGAGCTGAGATCCGGCCACTGCAACTCCAGCCCGGGAGACAGAGCGAGACTCCGTCTCAAAAAAAAAAAAAAAGAATCCTTATGTTATATACCGGATGTTACAGCAACCCCTTCAGACATCTGAGGGAAAACAATTCCGAACCACAAGCCATTAACCAACCAATCATATGTGAGAAATAAAAACTTTTTTTTGAGACAGGCTCTCACTCTGTTGCCCAGGCTGGAGTGCAGCGGTGTGAACGCAGCTCACTGCAGCCTCAACCTCCTGGGCTCAAGCGATCCTCCTGCCTCAGCCTCCCAAAGGGCTGGGATTACATGTGTGAGCCATTGCACCAGGCCAAAAAAACATTTTTTACATATAAGAACCCAGAAAGTTTATCTCCATGTGTAACAAATATGAAATCCTAGAAAGAGAACACGGAATGCAGGAAATGCTGGAACCACTCCAAGGGCACAGTAAAGGAAGCCCTAGCAGCTATGTGGCACACGTAGAAAGGGGGTGAGGAGGCTCAGCATGAGGGTGATTAAGCAGCTGGCTGACCATGAGGATGTGGGAAGGCATGCTTCTTCCTTTAACTTTCTAATTTCCAGATGGGAAATGCTAATTTCCAGATGGTAAGCCTGAAGCAGGCTAAAATATGACATAATTTTGAGTAATGTCTGAGTAATGAATAGCATCTAAAAATAGGATCCTAGGCTGGGCGCAGTGGCTCACACCTGTAATCCCGGCACTTTGGGAGGCCGAGGCAGATGGATCACCTGAGGTCAGGAGTTCAAGACCAGCCTGGCCAACATGGTGAAACTCCATCTCTACTAAAAATAGAAAAATTAGCCAGGCGTGGTGGCACATGCCTGTAATCCCAGCTACTCGGGAGGCTGAGGCAGGAGAATGGCGTAAACCCGGGAGGCGGAGCTTGCAGTGAGCTGAGATCGCACCACTGCACTCCAGCCTGGGCGACAGAGTGAGACTCTATCTTTAAAAAAAAAAAAATGTACATGGTATAAACCTTAACTGCATAAAAGTCATGGTATAATGCAAATGTGTTCAATACACAATCTGTGCAGAGGAAGCCATGATAAATAGTGGCTGCCTCTGACAGGCAAAGTAGGAAAGCAGAGATCCGAGACAGGTGACATCTCCACAGCTTCCCCCTGTGCAGGATCGGTTTCTTTATAGCAGCATAAGTTAGCTTTCAAAAGGAAGACCTCATGAGAGGCAGCGTGCTCACCGTAACAGCGCAGCTCACAGAAACCAGGAGCAGACCTGGGAAAGGAATGGGGGACACGCTCTTCCTCGTTTTTCTTGACAGTCAGCAGATATAATCACCACCTGACAGAAATACAGGCCGAAATGTCCACAGGAAAAAAATCAAAACACAACAGAAATTAAAGTGGGACGTGGGGGAGAAGGCTGGCATGAGCCACGGGCCTCGCGGCTCACAGTCGAGAGTCAACAGATTCTGCTTCCAAGATGGCAGCACAAAACCAGGGCTCAGCCCGGAGCACCCCTTGGGGCAAATGCCAAGAGAAATGGTCTGGGGGCTGCCCCTGGCAGAGGGACTGTCGGGGGACTCTTGCTTTCCTTCTTGGGCCCTTTTGTACTTTTGATTGTTTACTTCTTTTTTTTTTTTTTTTGAGACGGAGTCTCGCTCTGTCGCCCAGGCTGGAGTACAGTGGCCGGATCTCAGCTCACTGCAAGCTCCGCCTCCCGGGTTTACGCCATTCTCCTGCCTCAGCCTCCCGAGTAGCTGGGACTACAGGCGCCACCACCACGCCCGGCTAGTTGTTGTTTTTTTTTTTTTTTTGTATTTTTTTTAGTAGAGACGGGTTTTCACCGTGTTAGCCAGGATGGTCTCGATCTCCTGACCTTGTGATCCGCCCGTCTCGGCCTCCCAAAGTGCTGGGATTACAGGCTTGAGCCACCACGCCCGGCCTGATTGTTTACTTCTATGCCCACTGGTTGATTTGTAACTCAAAAACATAGAAAATAATAAATGCGACTCCTTCATGGACTCACCAGCACCTTCAGGACAAAATCCAAACCCCTCAGCAAGCTCTAGGCCCTCCTCCAGCTGCCTGCTCCCTGGCCCCGTCCCCCACCACAGCCCGAATCTCGTGCCCACTCACATCCCCAAAGTGCGAAGCACCCAAGGTGCCAGGCCAGCTCAGGAGTCCCCCTGCTCCGGCATACCCTGCACTCCCAGCTCCGCAGGCACTCTCCTCCCACCTACCACACCGCTCAACCCTCCACCCTACAGAAGAACCACTGCCCCTCAGCCCAGACTGAGTGGAAGCCTGCCTGCCCGCCCGTGCCTGGCACAGGCTGTTCTCCACTTCGATTCTGTCCAAGAAGATACATTTGCTATTTGCCATTGAGTTCCCACTGCCCATGGTGCTATCAGCTGGTGAGCCACAGAGTCCAAGAGCCTATCAAGTTAATAATACCTTAGGGAAGAATAATCATGGTTAAAGCCTCATTCTGGAGTCAGTAATGAATCTGAGGCAAAAGGAAAGGCTGGGCCTCAGTTCCCCAATCCGAGGAAGGAGCAGGTGGCAGGAGATCCACAGGGCCTCGCAGCTGTCAGGCAAATGCTGTGAAATTCCATTCACACTGGCCAGGGCTTAGCTTTCTTCACTCGTCCATTTGATGGGTTAGCTGGAGTCTTCTTTGTCCAGGTAATAATTAAAGGGATCTAATCACAATTTGCCAGTGTCCTTATTCATCCACCACTAGAAGGGACCCCTCATCAAGGGGGTGTTTGGAGGTGACCTCGGGGTGTGCAGCCCTTCCCGCTAGCTGCTCACATGATGGTTAAGGGCTCCTGGGAAGATAGGCTGACTCAGTCCTGGCTTCCGTGTGACCCTGGGCTAAACGTAATTCTCTGCACCTCCATCTCCTTATCTGTGAGGTGTGAAAATAACTGTATCTGCTTCCATAGGGCAGTTGTAAAGATCAAAGGAGATTATGGATGTAAGGTGCCTGGCACCCAGAAATGGCTTGGGAACAATGGCTGCCATTCATAAGACTGAAAATCTCAATGTCCAGAATGGCTGAGGACACTTCCCCATATCTGTACCTGCAGGGTACACCCATGGTGTGATCTCATGCACCGTTTCCCTGGCTGTGCTGCTCCAGGGCACCTGGTCACCTCCAGGCATGCAGAGCTGTTGCAGGCTGTGCCTGGTCTGGAGAGGAGGCCTCTGCCCTCTGGGAGCAGCTCCAGGCTCCAGTCTCAGGGCAGGGCCCAAGGTGGCTTGAGTTGGCCCTCCTTCCCAGCCTCCTTCAGAGGGAACCTGTCCACAGCACCCCAGCACACGCCAAGTCCACTTCCATCTCCCCTGCCTTGCAGTTCCCATGTGCTCCTGATGACCATCCAGCCAGGTCAGGCTGACTCTACCCTCTCCGAGGGGACAGGGCCTTCAGGTACCCTCTGGATTGAATTACCCCAGTTCTGACCTGGTTCCAAGACACGTTTGAGGGCCTCACTGACCAAACTAGACCTTGGCCCCTGCCTAGGCATGTGTGTGTCCCTTGGAACAACACACCGGGAACCAGCCCCTTATCTCAGTTGGAGGCCCCAGCACGATTATAAACAGCACCTGCTGGTTTTAAGGTTGCTACCTGGGAAGTGGAGTTGGGAGGACTGTGTACTAACAATGGAGGATAAATCACAGCAAAGTAACACCCAGGGCTGGGTGATACCCTGACGCAGGCCTGTGCATGGGACCAGGAGCCAGGGTCCATGGGTCACGTCCTGCGCATCCGCAGCCCCTGGCCTCAGCCTGGGCCTCTGGCCCACAGCCCTTGCTGGCTGCCTGGCAGTCCCTGGACACCTCTGCACTCCTCCCCATCCTTTTGTCCCTCAGGCCCATGAGAGATGCTTTCAGAAGATGGTTTTCCTGTCTTCTGTTCATTGGAACTTGTGGGAGCAGGTCTTCTGGTGGTTCACAGAGCCCTTGGGCCCTCACTGTACATCTGCTGTCTCGGACCCTCCCCTCCCCTCCCACATGTCCAGCTGTTCCCTGGGCATGACGTAGCCTGACATGTACCCTTTTCACCCAGTCACTCATGCATTCATCCACAATGTGCTTTCCTAGCCTGTGCCAGCATCGTGCTGCATCCTGGGGTGTACGACAAGGCCCCGGCCCACAAAGCTAGCGCACTGGGCGCAGAGAGACTCTAAGTAAGGACATGGTTTAATGGGATAACTAGAGATGGCGGTAAACCAATGCAGTGGCTGAGAAGTCTCTCCAGGTGGGTGAAGTGAGGAATGGGGGTGCAAAGACCATGGGTGAGAAAAGAACTTGGCTGTGGTGAGACTAGGGGGTGAAGGCCAACCATGCACAGCCTCAGGCTATGGTAGGGCATGGGGATTTCACCCTTGGTGCCTTGGCAGCGCGGTAAGCAGGGGAATGGTACGATGCGGCTTAGGTTTTAAGTCATCCATCTGGCCGCTGTGTGGAGTGGTTACGGGGGAGCAGGAGTCCAGCTAGGGGCCCACAGTGCCCACCAGGAGCTGCAGAAAGAACATGTTCAACGAGGTCCGAGAAGTGACAGCTCGATTCTGCCAGAAGAGGGACAGCGCATGGGTGACCTGACAGGAGAATTCAGTGGCATCCTGGTGACAAGTGGAGGAGTTTGCGGGGTAGGGGAGGCAAAGGAATACATGAGGACGTGAAGGGGTGTTGATCTAGGGTACTGAGGGTGGCTTCCTGATGCTGCTCTGACAAAGCCCCACAAACCTAGCAGCTTAAAACAAGCAGGGCCAGAAGGCTGACTTCGAGGTGTGGACTGCGCTCCTGCCAGAGGTTCCAAGGGAGGATCTGTTGCCTCTTCCAGCTTCTGGTGGCCGTCCTTCATTCCTTGGCTGTGGCCTCCACCTTCACATGGCCTTCTCTGCAGATTTATCTGCTGAGTGTGATCGCATGAAGGGGCCACCTAGATAATCCAAATAAGCTCCTTCTCTCAAGATCCACAGAAGGCAGTATTTGTGGGGTTTTGGTTAGTTGTTTTTTGTTTTGGCTGTATAAGCGCATAGTCAGAGGTTCTGGGAATTAAAATATGGACATACGTTTTTTAGGGGGCCATCATCCAACTCATTCCCATGGGAATGATCTGGAAGAGAAAGATAACACTGATGCAGAAAAAGGGTGAACCCAAGGAGGGAGCTCTTGGGAAAGCTGCAGGATACGACCTAGAGCCAGATATCTTCCTGCCGAGCTTTTTTATTTATTTTTTTTTTTTTTTGAGACAGAGTTTTGCTCTTGTCACCCAGACTGGGGCTCACTGCAACCTCCACCTCCCAGGTTCAAGTAATTCTCCTTCCTCAGCCTCCCGAGTAGCTGGGATTACAGGTGTACGCCACCATGCCCTGCTAATGTTTGTATTTTTAGTGGAGACAGTGTTTCATCATGTTGGCCAGGCTGGTCTCAAACTCTGACCTCAGGTGATCCACCTGCCTCGGCCTCCCAAAGTGCTGGGATTACAGGCGTGAGCCACCGTATCCAGCCCCTGACAAGGTTTATTTCAAACATTACCAGTGAATTTTATGGGACAGGAATTATAGCTCAATTTTTGTGTGTGTGAGACACAGTCTCACTCTGTCGCCCAGGCTGGAGTGCAGTGGTGTAATCCTGGCTCACGGCAACCTCTGCCTCCTGGGTTCAAGCAATTCTCCTGCCTCAGCCTCCCGAGTAGCTGGGATTACAGGCGTGTGCCACAACGCCCAGCCAAATTTTTGTATTTTTAGTAGAGACGGTATTTTGCCATGTCGGCCAGGCTGGTCTCGAACTCCTAGTTTCAACTGATCTGTTCGCCTTGGCCTCCCAAAGCACTGGGATTACAGACGTGAGCCACTGTGCCTAGACTATAGCTCTTTTTTTTTTTTTTTTTTTTTTTTGAGGCGGAGTCTCGCTCTGTCACCCAGGCTGGAGTGCAGTGGCCAGATCTCAGCTCACTGCAAGCTCCGCCTCCTGGGTTCACGCCATTCTCCTGCCTCAGCCTCCCGAGTAGCTGGGACTACAGGCGCCTGCCACCTCACCCGGCTAGTTTTTTGTAATTTTTAGTAGAGACGGGGTTTCACCGTGTTAGCCAGGATGGTCTCGATCTCCTGACCTCGTGATCCGCCCGTCTCGGCCTCCCAAAGTTTTTTTTTCTTTGACAAAGAGTTTCACTCTTGTCGCCCAGGCTGGAGTGAAATGGCGTGATCTCGGCTCACCACAACCTCTGCCTCCTGGGTTCAAACGATTCTCCTGCCTCAGCCTCTTGAGTAGCTGGGATTATGGGCACCCACCACCACTAGTAGAGACAGAGTTTTGCCATGTTGGCCAGGCTAGTCTCGAGCTCCTGACCTCAGGTGATCCACCCTCCTAAGCCTGCTAAGTGCCGGGATTATAGGCGTGAGCCACCGTGCGCCGACCTATAGCTCAATTTTTTAAAGTTTTGAAAAACATTCAGAACCCCCCGCCAACTCCCACCCTAAGTGGAGGCCACATTTTCACTCAAGGCACAAAGTCTTGCTAAGAGGTCTTTAATCCCTACCTCGAAGACCAGATACATGAGGCGCAGAGAGAAGCCTCAATGTGGCAAGAGTTGGGAGGGTGACCAGGCAAGGTCCAGGGATAGGTCAGATAAACATGGCGCTGGACCCATCCGACCAACTAAACCCTCCCGGATCCACCCTCTTTCAGTTCCACTAGGAAAACAGCTGGCCTCAGCCCCACCAGAGACTCAGTGCCAGAGGGCCAGGGAAACTGAGTCTACCAGCAGGGAAGGCCCCCACAGTGGGTGTGGCATGAAAGGAACAGGATTCAAGCAGGGAGGAGGAAGTGCTTCTCCCTGAGGGTGAAGTGAGAGCTGGGAGCAGCTTTGGGCAGGGCCCACACCCTCCTGCTTGTAAACGCCCACCTGCCCTGGCCCAGGAGCTGCACGCACCACTGGGACGGGACCCCCTGCCAGGCCCCAACATCAGGAACTGTCTATGGACTTGAACCAGAGGCAATGGACTTCTGTTTGTGGCCAGCCCTGTCCTGAAGGCAAAGGGCAGTGCCTGGTGTGAGCAGACACTCCTTTTCCCAGCCAGGCCAAGGGTGTCATATTTGTCCCCGGCATTCCCTCGGGGCTCCCCTCCCTTCTACACTGTCATCTGTCATATCAGTAAACACCTAAACACCTTGGCAACGTGGTGGCAGGTGGGGGCTGTGGTCTCTGCGGCTGCAGGCCTCACATTTGGAGCCCGTGAACCGGGAGGAATTGGGGGTAGGTCCCAGGACTGTCCTTGCCTAAGCCCTCAGCCCTCACTCCCTGCACCTCACCCTCCTTATTGCTTGGCTTCAAAGGAGAGACGCCTCCTCCCAAACAGGGCACTTCCGACTTTACTCTCACCTGGACTTCCACGACCCCAGGAGGGCCTCAGGGCCAAGTCAGAGTTTGGGGCGCCCTGCACTCAGCCTGTGTCAGTCAAGTGAAGAGAGCTTCAGGCCCCAACTCTAGGAGGGTTCTCAGATAGGTGGAACCAGATGTCCCTGGTTAAAGATCCCACTGCTGGAATCCCCCCACATCCCACTCCAGAGATTCTGATTCAGTACAACCAGGTGGGGCCCTGTAATCTGTATTTTAACCTCCTCCCAAGGGGCCATGAACTGCTAGGCCAGTTGAGGGAAGGCCTGCCCCAGGCACCAGCCCCCGCAGAGGGAAGCCCTGGGGGCCCCAGTACACCTCTCCCACCCACCAGGGTTGGGGTGGTGCTGTGGCCAGGTCAGATGAGTACCTCTGGGGCAGGGAGCTGGGGACTGCCTGTGCACTTCTTCCAGACCTCCAAGCTCTGTGGAAGGGCCAGGAAGGCAGGATGGGGTGAGCCTCAGTGTTCTCCCTTCCTGCCCTTGGCAATGCAAAGAAGTTCAGGGCCTGTGATTCACAGCACTTTCCCCTTAACACGCCCACACCCTTTTTTTTCAAGACCCCACCCAACACAAACCAGGACAAGAAGGAACAGATTTAAACTTTTATAGAACTTCCTGCTCCCTGTGGCCTGGGAGATTGTTCCAGTAACTCCTCTCTGGGTCTCTGGTCTCTGCCAGGGCAAGTCCAAGAGGTTTCCACTAGATGGACAACTCAGGCTGGGGCTCGTGACTCCTTTGCTAGATGCAAAACATCCAAGAGGCCATCAGGTAGCAACGATGACACCAAAAGGCAGGGGGAAGGGACCCAGAAGAGAGAGAAGAGACTGCTGTCCTCCCTAAGCCTTGGAAATCCCTGGGCTGTCACACCTGATGGGAGGCATGAGGCCTCCTGGTCCAACAGCATGGGCAGCAGCATGTAGAGCGGCCAGACACCCACATGTGGCTCACAGCCGTCCCAAGCAGGAGGTTCCTGTTCCTGTTGGGATCCACAACACAACCCACAGCAACCAAGCCCAACACATCTGCCTACTCAAATGGCCTCGGGGAGCATTCTCCCGCTCCATTCCCACAAACACATTCCCCTACAACCACCAATTTACTGCAGGCAGGCTCCTCCTCCAGAAACGGCAGAGCACTTTTCTCCCTGTCTCCCAAACACAGTGCCACACATGGCCCTGCAAGGTGGCCATGGGTGGGGACATGGTGCCAGCTGTGAGTTCAAGCCCCGGCTCTGACACCCATCCCTGATACACCATCCTGGGCAAGACTCCAACCTCCCTGAGCCACCACCCCTCCTCTATGAGATGCAGGTTACAGCACCTATCCTCTGGTATTACTGCAAGGACTGCTGGGGACATGTTTGTTATAAACTGTCTGCACAGAGTTGGCACCCAATAAATGACTTCCTTCCCTTCTTTCCTAGTCTGTGATTTAGTTTCCCTGTCTCAGCTCCAAATTTACAGAGATCTCAAGCTCTCCTCAGAAATGCCAAAGTGGCCCAGGCACCAAAAACAGAGAATAAATACTTTCTACAAACTCTCAGTGTTGAAGTCAAAAGCTCCAACTGGGAATCCACTCTGGTCGCTGGCTGACTCCATCCCCTGAATCCTAGACTTTCTCAGCGTGGGAGAAAGAGTGGACAGGTAAGTTCGCCACCATTTTCCGCACTTCTCAGCCTGCTCCCCGACAGGGCAGCAGGAGATAAACGGTTGCACAAGGGCAGGGAGGCTGTAAGGCCGTTTGCCAGACACCAGGAAGCACTGTAACTCCTTTTAAAAGTATATGGAGGTAATCTGAGTCACCATTAAACACGCAGGAACAAGTGTCCGTAGCGTTGCCCAAAGTTAACGGACACATTCCCCTGGGATGGGCCGGGCAGCCTCTCCGCAGCAGGCACATTCTGAAGCTGGCTCATGCGTGTCCATCCTGACGGTGCGAATGCCCAGCGTCCCAAGTTGCCATGCCCTTGGTGGGAAGCTCCCGGGACTGCATCTGGCCGCCGCTCTGGACCCGGGGCCCCGCTCTGGGGCGGCCGCTCTCGTGGACACCGCCGCTGCGGGCGAGTGTTAGGAACCACCTTCGCGGCAGGGGTGGAGATGTGATCACCAAACCTCCCGCGCCCCGGGCTCCACCCGCCCACGAGGGTGACGCTTTCCCCTGGGTTTCCAGGGCGCCTCCCCGGGCGCCGCACTCCCCGGATCCCCTAGAGCTGTCCCTACGCGGATCTCCTTAGAGGGACAAGCATCCGAGACGTCTTGGGTGCCCGGGCGCACTTGTTTAGCGGGGCAGGGTGGCCAGGCTGGAAACCAGACTTCCAAGCGCCCCGCGTGCCGCCAGCCTGTCCCGTCTCGGGTACCCGAGGGAGGAACCCTGGCCCTACGAGAACGACCCATTTGGGAGCTCCGACGGGGCCCCGAGTTCGGGGGACGCCGAGCGCCTCACCTGAGCGGGACACAGACGGCCAGGTACCTGTCGACTGCCACGGCCATAAGGCTGAAGATAGAGCTCTGCGTGAGCACCAGCACGAAGCAGGCGAGGAAGAGGCAGCCGTAGAAGTCAGTGCAGAAGCCCAGGCTGATGGTGATGGCAAAGGGGAT
Organism: Theropithecus gelada; assembly: GCF_003255815.1. Taxonomy (NCBI): domain Eukaryota; kingdom Metazoa; phylum Chordata; class Mammalia; order Primates; family Cercopithecidae; genus Theropithecus; species Theropithecus gelada. The sequence goes on along the minus strand of NC_037684.1, from coordinate 76,430,063 downwards.
GGCGAAGAGCCCCACGGCCACGTCCGCCGCCGCCAGGGACACCAGGAAGTAGTTGGTGGGCGTCTGCAGCGCGCTCGCCGTGGCCACCGCGGCGCACACCAGCACGTTGCCCGCCACCGACAGCGCGGCGATGACCAGCTCCAGCGCCACGTACAGCGCGTCCTGTGTCTCCAGCAGCATGGCCGGGCCGGCCAGGCCCCGGGCGTCCCCTACCGGAGGCGCGCCGGGCGCTGGGCAGCCGCGTGAGCCCCGCCGGGCATGGCCGTAGCGCCCGGACCGCGCCTCCGCCGGCCGCTTCTGAGCCTCGGGGCTGGGGAGCTGCCGGCCGGGACCCAGGGGTCGGGGCCGCGGCCAAGAGGCGGTACCCATTGGCCGGCGCGCCCGCCCGTCTCGGGCTGGGCGGAGCACCACCCCCTCGCCCAAGCCCAAAGTTCGCGCCCGCGCGGGGGCCCTACGGTCCAAGCGCAGCGCCGCGTCTTGGTGGCGGCGGATAACTAACAAATTGCCCCAACTTCCCGTCACGCTCGAGCTCGGAGGCTGCGTCCCAGCGCTCGCACGGCCTTCCAGTCCGGGCGGCTCCTGGGATGGGGCCGGGCTCTGCCCCCGGCGCCCGCCGGTCCCAGGAACCGCCGCGAGAGGACCCCCCAGGGCCACGCACCCCCGGGAGGGGCGAGCTCACTCCATGCTAACCCTGCGCACCCCGGGCAGGCCGACTGGATGGGGTGCTGTCGGGCAGGCAGGGAGCCGAGGCCGCAGTCTTCGCTCGTGCAGCAGTCTCGGGCAGCGCGGCACCACTCTAGCTGTCCCCAGGCCGCGGCGCCGGACTGCAAGGAGCCCTTGGGGGCTGCAGCCCCGGCCGCCTCCCCGCTGCTCAGCGCTGTTCTCCACCCTCGCCCCTCCACCCGCTCCCCCGCCACTGTCCTACGGCCCCGCTCTGCCTTCTTCCTTAAGGCAGGCTCGTCCCATCCTCGTCCACCGCCCGAAAATACCAGTGTTCCCCGGGCCTTCTTTCTTCTTTCCTTCACACTCACCCTGGATCGGCACCGGCTCCCGAGGCCTCCCACGTAGCCCTCACACCCTTAACTCCCAAATCTCCTGCTTCACCCCTAACAGCCTCCTGAGGACCAGATCCTAACATCCCACTGCTGACTGCGGGACTCGCCAGGCCCCAAATTCAACAAGTCCAAAACCAAGCTCATCTCTAATTCTCCCCAAACCTGTGCTGCCACCTTTTCCTGGGACCCTGTTCGTTACTGACCTCGCAACCCTCACCCACCCTAGGAAGTTTGCTGACACCCTGAGCCTCTGCCTTTCTCCGCGTCCCAGTGATCAGCAGTGCTGCTGGTTCTGCTTCCAGAGCCTTGCTTCCCTCTACCCACAAAGTCCTGCCCCAGTCCCTTCTCACCACCTGCTTCTGCCATCGCTCCCTCTCTGCCTGTGGGTCCTCAGCTTCTGCAGCCCTCACCACCACCATTGTTCTAGAGCACGCCTGGCCACGCTATTTCACCACATGAAAGCCTTTGCTGACAGTCACCAAAGAGGATGGGTAAGGAGGTTTTCCAGAAACAGGAAAAGGTGCTTGTAAAATCATGTTAAACAAAAAGCAAAACATGGGGTGACTGCTAAAGGGTACAGGACTTTTTAGGGTGATAAAAAATTTTCTCAATGTGGTGACGGTTGTACGGTTCTGTGGATATACCCCAAAGCCACTGAACTGTACACTTGAAAGGGATGCATTGTGTGGCACGTAAATTGTATCTCAAGGTAGCTGTAACAACAACAACATGGCTCATGCCTATAATCCCAAAACTTTGGGAGGCCAAGGCGGGAGGATCATTTGAGGCCAGGAGTTCAAGACCAGCCTGGCCAATGTAGGGAGACCCCATCTCTAAACAAACAAACAAACAATAAATCAGTCAGGCATGGTGGCAGGTGCCTGTAGTCCCAGCTACTTGGGAGGCTGAGGCAGGAGGATCATTTGAGGCCAGGAGTTCGAGGCTGCAGTGAGCTGGGATCACGCCACTGCCTTCTATCCAGGCTGGGCAACAGAGGGAGACCCTGTCTCTAAAAAAACAAGAAGAAGAAAAACCCCTCAGCTCTCCACAGGCATGAACAGTTAACATCTGTCCTTGTACCGAGGACAGCAAAATGTCAAAAGCACACACAATATACCTCCTAGCTGGGTAGGATGATTATAGGGAATTTGTTCTATTTCCCTTGAGGTTTTGTTACTTCCATAATGAAAACACTTGATTTATATATCAAAATATTGGCAAGCCCACACATTCCATGTCCTGGTCACCTGAGTTCTGGAATCACCTGCTCCACCAGCCATGTTCCCATAGCACTTGACACAAACTTCTGCTGCCACACAGAAGGCCAGAGAGATCAGGCAGCTCATCCAATAGCACTTCCTTGGAGTGGCAGAGGGGAAAGGGTTAGAGGAGGCTTCCTGGGGTACTGGCTTTTACAGAGTGAGGGAGGCTTCACAGTGAGGCGGTTCTAGTGAGGCGGTTCCAGCCATGCCAGGCAGAGGTGGTAGTTAGGAGTTTGCCCAAAGATGCCACCATGCCCAGAAGAGTGGAGAGAAAAAGGCCTAGTGGGGAAGGCTCTGGTTGCCAGGCTGGAGAGTTGGGTCATCCTGCTGGGACACCAGTCCGCAGAAGTCACAGGGCGAGGTGGGGATGGTCACAGCGCTATCCAAAGGAGTGAGTGGAGATTTTGCAGAGGGAGAGGGGGCGAACAGTGTCTGGCTGGTTGCTATGAGTGGTTCCTGCATGCCCTGCAGCTGCTGGGCCTGGGCTCTGCTCCAGCATTTTCTGTGCCCAGAATCCCCATTTCCCCTTTTCAGAGCCCAACCTCCATCAGGAAACCTTCTCTGAATCACCCAATGTATTAGGCCATTCTTATGTTGCTATAAAGAAATATCTGAGACTGGGTAATTTACAAAGAAAAGAGGTTTATTTGGCTCACAGTTCTGCAGGCTGTAAACCATAGTGCCAGCATCCGCTTGGCTTCTGAGGGGCCTCAGGGAGCTTTACTAGTGGCAGAGGGTGAAGTGGGAGCAGTCATGTCACATGGGGAAAGCAGGGGCAAGAGGTGGGGGAAGGTGCCACACCTTTTTTAACAACCAGATCTCGTAAGAACTCACTATCATGAGGACAGTACTAAAAAGGATGGCACTAAACCATTCATGAGAAACTGCTCCAATGGACCAATCACCTTCCACTAGGCTCCACCTCCAACACAGGAGATTACACTTCAGCATGAGATTTGGGAGGACAAATTTCCAAACGATAGCACCCAAGTAGGAAGTCTCCAGCACAGGGCTGTACCCTGTTCCCTTCTATGCTGCAGTCCACCAAGTTTCCTGTCCCTGGTGTCCCTCACCAGCAGAACTTCCCCTTCTCTGTCCTCTCCCCACCCCAGCCCCACCTGGTACCCTTTGACTCACACAACCACACACTCCTCTTCACGAAGTCTATGTGAAATGAATAATACACCATTCATTTTCTGGACTCCTTCAACCCCTGATCTATGCTAGGATTTGAGTTGGACCCACTAGGTCCATGGGGGTGCCAATTATTATTATTAAATATTATAATAATTATTATTAACAGGCTATTATTCAGGAAACACGAGGAAGGGTGGAATCTGAAGAGAGTCATGGAATTTAGTCTTTTTTTTTTTTTTTTTTTGAAACAGAGTCTCACTCTGTCACTGAGGCTGTAGCACCATGGTGGGATCATAGCTCACTGCAGTCACAACCTCCTGGGCTCAGGTGATCCTCCCACCCCAACCTCCCAAGTGGCTAGGACTACAGGTGCACACCACAATGCCTGGCTAATCTGTAATATTTTGTAGCGACAGTGTCCCACTATGTTGCCCAGGCCAGTCTTGAACTCCTGGGCTCAAGCGATCCTCCCATCTCGGCCTCCCAAAGTGCTGGGATTACAAGTGTGAGCCACTGCACCCAGCCAGTTTAGTCCTGAAAGCAATTGGTGTGCAGTGAGCAGAGCCCTGGTCTTAGCAACAGAGAACCCAGGTTTGATTCCCAGTTCTGCTGTTGATGTTAGACAAGTCAATTAATCTTTCTAAGCCCCTATTTCTAGATCCTGACTCCTGGAAAACAACTGCAGTGATGAAAACATTTGGGTAGGTTAGGACTACAGCCCTAGAAACTCAAGTGGGCTTTTCACTGGTGAAAGTGGAAGGGTATGTTTCGTGAACAAACTGACCCTCCATGGACCTCTTCCAGACTGCTAGTACACATCCTCTCATCTCTCACCTCTCTCATCCTGCCTCAACTGCCAGAGCAGAATCCAGGTGGCATGCAGATGGTCCCAGAAATGGCATGAAAGACCCAGGCTCTCTCTGTGTTTCTGCTCTGCCCTCTTCAGAGCTTTCCTCTTAGGCTTGTTGCCACATGGTTACAAAAAGGCTGCCACAGCTGCAAGCATTGCTTGCTCATGCAACCTCACTCAAAGCAGAAGAGGGCTAGCCTCCCTACCATTTATCATGGGGTGAAGTTGTGGATCATGTGCTACCCTACACCAACCATGAGCACAGGGAAATGGAATGATCATGCCTGGTTTTGACCAAATATGGTTTATTCCATGGGGAAGAAAGAGGGGCATACTTTTCCCAAATATGTTACCATCCAAATAAACTCGGGGCTCTATAAAATAAAGAGGAAAGGAGTACAATGCACATTGCCCCTCAGTGTCTGTGTGAGTGTCAGAGGGAACTTTTAACTCTAACCTGAGAGCTCCAGGCCTCACGGGCTTGTACCTAAAGATGGCACACATCAGGAGTCACAGCCTGCATTTCAGAACAGCTGACTCTCTCCAGGTGTCAGCTCCCCACAAAATCCATCAAGCACTTCTGGAAATCAACAAGGATTTCTTACTGTACCTCAACTTTCTACTTCTCTTTGAAATCCAAGGACTTGTTACTGGTGCAAACTTGGGACTGACTCCAATTTTCCTGAGGATGAGCCCAATCCCAGGAGGCTCCTCAGTCTCTGGTCAGTGAATGACTGTTGGGTAGGTCTTGCCAAGTCTCCAGAGGCAGCTCTGCACCCCACAGATGGACCCAGCCAGACTCCTGCACCACTGCACACGCACATCGCATATTCCCAACACTGATGGGCTTTAAGTCCTTGGACTAAAAGACTTTGCCTTCTATTTCTTCTGTACTGTCTTTCCTAAGGTTCTTTTTTTTTTTTTTTTTTTTGAGATGGAGTCTCGCTCTGTCGCCCAGACTGGAGTGCAGTGGCCGGATCTCAGCTCACTGCAAGCTCCGCCTCCCGGGTTTACGCCATTCTCCTGCCTCAGCCTCCCGAGTAGCTGGGACTACAGGCGCCCGCCACCGCGCCCGGCTAGTTTTTTGTATTTTTAGTAGAGACGGGGTTTCACCGTATTAGCCAGGATGGTCTCGATCTCCTGACCTCGTGATCCACCCGTCTCGGCCTCCCAAAGTGCTGGGATTACAGGCTTGAGCCACCGCGCCCGGCCTCCTAAGGTTCTTGAACAATGTTTGCAAAATAGTGAGCCCTTAATAATGTTACCACACATATTGTTTCAGAAGTAAAGTGGGTGCCAGACAGTGCACCTCAATTTCCTCAAATCTGAAATGAGAATGAAAGTTAAAATAAGGACCAAATTATATGATAAATATAGAAGCACATTAAAGAGTATTCATTCCATATATGTATGAAGTAATGTTACACATACATTCACTCTGCCCTCAGACATTCAGAGAAAATGTAACTTGTTTATGCTCTGAATTGTCTTGAACTTCTTCAGGCTCCCCCAATCAAACAGGCAGTGGAGACAACTTGGATTTTCCAATTAACATTTTTTGAGTCCAATTACCAAGATGGTGGTGAAGGGAAGCCCCAGAATGTCTGCTTTGCAGTGGTCCTGGTTAATCAGTTCAGAGTTGTGTGAAAAGACAGAATACTCCAGGAGGAATGTTTCCAAGAAAGAGTAGAAAGCAGCAGCCAGGTGCTGTGGCTCACGCCTGTGATCCCAGCACTTTGGGAGGCAGAGGTGGGAGGATCACAAGGTCAGGAGTTCAAGACCAGCCTGGCCAACATAGTGAAACCCTGTCTCTACTACAACTACAAAAAATTAGCTGGGCTTGGTGGCGGGCACCTGTAATCCCAGCTACTCAGGAGGCTGAGGCAGAAGGATCGTTTGAACCCGGGAGCTGGAGGCTGCAGCAAGCCGAGATCCCACTGTTGCACTCCGGCCTGGGCAACAGTGCAAGACTCTGTCTCTCTGTCTCAAAAAAGAAATAAACAAATAAAGTTAGAGTAGAAAGAAGCAATTACCTGCTATGTTTGATGTTATGGAGAGATATTTGCTATACATTTGGAGATCTTAGCAAATAGTGATAGTTACTAAGAAAAAATAAGGGAAGCAATTAGTAACTATAAAAAAAAAAAGAAAGTTGAAGAGAGAAAATGCAGTAACAGTACATATGTTTCAGTGTAAACATAATTATACAGTCAAAATACTGTGAAGCAGATTATTAACCAAGTGATACTGCCTGCTGAGCTCAAGAGGATGTTTAGAAATATGTAGGCATGTTTTTGGTTCCCACTGTTATATAGCCATCATTGGCAATTAGTGGACAGAGACCAGAGATGTTAAATATCCTTTACAATGAAGAATTGTCCCACCAAAATGCCATTATTGCTCCTACTGGGAAACTCTGATATAAACACTGAATATGAGCCGGGTACAGTGGCTCATGCCTGTAATCCTAGCACTCTGGGAGGTCAAGGTGGGCGGATCATGAAGTCAGGAGATCGAGACCATCCTGGCTAACATGGTGAAACCCCAATACAAAACATTAGCTGGGCCTGGTGGCAGGTGCCTGTAGTCCCAGCTTCTCAAGAGGCTGAGGCAGGAGAATCACATGAACCTGAGAGAGAGGTTGCAGTGAGCCGAGATCGCACCACCGCACTCCAGCCTGGGCGACAGAGCAAGACTCTATCTCAAAAAACAAAACAAAACACAACACAACACTGAATACTGATTTAATGAAAAAATTTGATAAATCTCTTTTCCTTCCTTCCTTTCTTTCCTTCCTTCCTTTCTAACTTCCTTCCTTCCTTCCTTCTTTCCTTCCTTCCTAACTTCCTTCCTTCCTTCCTTCTTTCCTTCCTTCCTTCCTTTTTTTTCTCTCTCTCTTTCTTTTTTGACAAAGTCTCACTCAGTTGCCTAGGCAGAACTGCAGGGCTCATGTGATCCACTCACGTTGGCCTCCCAAAATTCTGGGATTACAGATATGATCCACTACAACCAGCATGATAAAACTGTCTTGAAGAAATGGAGACATGGAAAAGTGTGTGTGTTTAGGGGTGGGTAAGGGAAAAGTTTAAGCCACAGTTGCCTGAGATGTCAATACCAGGCAGGACTAACAAGCAGCTGGTAAAAAATTAAAAATAAAAACTTAAAAAGGACATGTCCATAGGAGGCTTTGAAAAGCTCTTATTCAGGCCAGGCTTGGTGGCTCACGCCTGTAATCCCAGCACTTTGGGAGCCCGAGGTGAGTGGATTACCTGAGGTCAGGAGTTCGAGACCAGCCTGACCAACACAGTGAAACCCCATCTCTACTAAAAATACAAAAACTAGCAGCGTGTGGTGGCACACGCCTGTAGTCCCAGCTACTTGGAATGCTGAGGCAGGATAACTGCTTGAACCTGGGAGGCAGAGGTTCCAGTGAGCCAAGATGGTACCATTGCACTCCAGCCTGGGTAACAACAGCGAAACTCCATCAACAGAAAAGAAAAGAAAAAGAAAAAAGCTCTTATTCCTAGGAATATGTAAGGCTTTGTGCATGTGCATAGGCCCAGGAAAGACATGAAAATGCCATAATCTGTCACCTTTGGCTGACTTTGAGGCTGTGTATAAGCAGGAAATGAAGGCTAAAGTAGAGTTGTCAATCGTGAAAGTGTACCCCAACACACACACTAAGCCCTTCTGCAAAGGCTGGGAGACCTATAGATTCAAGGCATTTAAGGAAACTGCTATGCAATTATCAGCTGACCGCTAAGCTAACTAGGCAGAGACTTTAGCTGCTGTATGTGACAAAAAATACAGACATCACATAATTTGTCTAGGAAATTCACTAAACAAATGAACAGCAACAACAGCAACAAACAGTATCAACCACAAACCCTGGGGAGGCAGGATCCAATTTTCAGAGTTGCCACATTGTATTATTTTAAATGTTGTGCTTTGAACAAAATATTATGAGACATGCACATAAGAAGGAAAACATGGCCCACATACAGGAGAAAAAAGAAACAATAGAAACTGTTCCTAAGAAAGTCGAGATGTTGGGTTTACTAAGCAAAGACTGTATGTAGGTATGTTTTATTTATTTTTATTTACTTAATTTTTTTAGAGATAGAGTCTCACTCTGTTGTCCAGGCTGGAGTGCAGTGGCACAATCATGATTTGCTACAGTCTCGAACTCCTGGGCTCCAGTGATCCTTTTGTGTTAGCCTCCTGAGTAGCTGGAACTACAGGCATGTGCCACCATGCCGGCCAATTTTTTAATTTTTTTGTAGAGATGGGGGTCTCATTTTGTTTTCCAGCCTGGTCTCAAACTCTTGGCTGCAAGTGATCCTTCTGCCTCAGGTGCCCAAAGTGCTGAAATTACAGGCATGAGCCACTGCGCCTGGGGCCTAGACAAAGATTTTAAATCAGCTATTTTAAACATGTTCAAAAAATTAAAAGGGGCCAGGTGCAGTGGCTCATGCCTGTAATCCCAGCACTTTGGGAGGCCGAGGGGGATGGATCACCTGAGGTCAGGAGTTTGAGACCAGCCTGACCAACATGGTGAAATCCCATCTCTACTAAAAAAATACAAAATTAGCTGAGGGTGGTGGCTCACGCCTATAATCCCAGCTACTTGGGAGGCTGAGGCATGAGAAGTGCCTGAACCCAGGAGGCAGAGGTTGCAATGAGACAAGATTGCACCACTGCACTCCAGCCTGGGTGACAAGAGACTCCATCTAAGAAAAAAAAAGAAAAAAATTAAAAAGGAATCATGTCTAAAGGATTAAAAGAAAGATGTCTCACCAAATAGAGAATCTCAAAAAAGAGATGGAAATGATGAAGAATCAAACAGAAATTCTGGAGTTGAAAAATAAAATAACAGGCCAGGTGTGGTGGCTCATGCCTGTAATCCCATCACTTTGGGAAGCCAAGGGGCAAGGAGGGCAAGTCACTCAAGGTCACGAGTTCGCGACCAGCCTGGCCAACATGTTGAAACCCCGTCTCTACTAAAAATAAAAAAAATTAAAAAGTAGCTGAGCCTGGTGGCACGCTCCTGTAATTCCAGCTACTCAGGAGGCTAAGGTGGGAGGATCACCTGAACCTGGGAGGTGGAGGTTGCAGTGAGCCAAGATCGCCATACTGCCCTCCAGCCTGGGTGACAGAGTGAGACTCAATCTCAAAAAAAAAAAAAAAAAAAGTACAATAACAAATGAAAAATTTAATAGAAGGGCACAACAGCAAATTTGAACTTGCAGAAGTAAAAATTAGTGAACTTGAATGCACTGGTCAATTGAGATAATCCAATTTGAGAAACAGAAAGAAAAAAAGATAAAAGAAAAATCAATAGAGTTTCAGAGACCTCAGGGGTATCATTAAGTGTACCAATATATGCAAAATGAGAGTACCAGAAAGAGAGTGAGAGAGAAACAGAAAAACTTAAACATAATGGTCAAAAATTTCCCAAATTTGATGAAAAAAATAAATATGTACATCAAAGAAACTCAGTGAACTCTAAATGGGATAAAATCAAATATATCTATACCTAGACACACCAGTCAAATTGTCAAAAGCTAAAGTCAAAGAGAGAATCTTCAAGGCATCAGGAGAAAGGTGACTTATTATGTACAAGGAACCCTCAATAAGATTAACATCTGACCTCTAATCAGAAGTCATGGAGACCAGAAGAGGCATCTACCACGACATAAGAAAAACTCTGAAAGAAAAAAACTGCCAACCAAAAATTCTCTATCTAGTAAAAATGTCTTTCAAAAATGAAGCAGATATTAAGAGGGAAACAAAAATTCACTAAGGGATCTACAATAAATACTAAAGGGATTTATTCAGGCTGAAATGAAAGCACACTAGACAATAACTCAATATGCATGAAGAAATAAAGCACACCAGAAAAAGCCACTACAAAGACAACTATAAAAGAGTATGAAATGTAAATACAGGCCAGGCGCGGTGGCTCATGCCTGTAATCCCAACACTTTGGGAGGCCAGAGTGGGTGGATCATTTGAGGTCAGGAGTTTGAGACCAGCCTGGCCAACATGGTGAAACTCTGTCTCTACCAAAATATACAAAAATTAGCCGGCATGGTGGCATGTGCTTGTGGTCCCAGCTACTTGGAAGGCTGAGGCAGGAGAATCATTTGAACCCAGGAGGCAACGGTTGCAGTGAGCCAAGACTGCACCATTGCACTCCACCTTGGGCAACAGGGCGAGACTCTGTCTCAAAATAGATAGACAAATAAAAACACAGCATCAAACAATAATTAGAAATATGTGCTGATGGGCACATAATGTATAAAGATGTTATTTGTATGCTGTTAATAGCCAAAAGGAGAGGAGGAAATGGAACAATATAGGAAAAAAGCTTTTTTATATCATTATATATTCTGACCTTTTAACAAATAATTGACAAGAGAATTAAAATGGTACACTAGATAATATCTATTTAACAAAAAAGAAGTCAACAATGGAGGAATAGAGGAACAAAAAGGATATAAGATATATAGAGGATGTGCGTGGTGGCTCACACCTGTAATCCCAACACTGGGAGGCCAAGGTGGGCAGATCACAAGGTTAGGAGTTTGAGACCAGCCTGGCCAACATGGTGAAACCTTATCTCTACTAAAAACACAAAAATTAGCCAGGCATGGTGGCATGCACCTGTAGTCCCAGCTACTTGGGAGGCTGAGGCAGAAGAATTGCTTGAACTCAGGAGGCAGAGGTTGCAGTGAGGTGAGATTGTGCTACTGCACTGCAACCTGGGTGAGAGAGCGAGACTCCATCTCAAAAAATAAATAAATAAATAAATAAAATATATACTATGATCAGGTGGGATTCATCTCAGGAACGCTAAGTTGGTTTAATGAATAAGATTTAGTTATGCAACATATGTTATTAATAGAATAAAGGAAAAAATAACATGATCATCTCAATATACACACAAAAAGTATTGGGTAAAATCTAACATTCTTTCATGATTTAAAAAAATCAACTAAATAGAAATGGAGGGAAATATCTTCAACCTGATAAAGCACATCTATGAAAAACTCAAAGCTAATATAGCATACTCAATGATAAAAGACTGCAAGCATTCCCTCTAAGATCAAGAATAAGACAAGGATTTTGCTCTCACTTCTTCTATTCAGAATTGTATTGGGGGTTCTAGCCAGGGCAATAAAGCCAAAAGAAAAAATTAAAAAACAAATAATAAGAGGCATCCAGATTACAAAGGAGAACTAAAACTCTCTCTCTCTATATATATATATATACACACACATATATATATATTGCAAATGCCATAATCTTGTATACAGAAAACCCGAAGAGATCCACAAAACAAAAACAAAACCTCTTAGAACAAATAAATGCCTTTCAGCAGGGTTGCAGAATACAAGATCAGTATCTTGGACCAAATATAAAATTAATTGTATCTTTACTCAATAGTAATGAATAATCTTAAAATAAAATTAGGAAAACAACTTCATTTACATTAGCATCAAAAACAAAATTCTTAGGAATAAGTTTAACCAAAGAAGTACAAGACTTTTACAAAGAAAACTACAAAATATAATTGAAAGAAATTAAAGAACTCCTAAATACCTGGAAAGACAGTCTATGTTCACGAACTGGAAGACAATATTAAGATGGCAATACTACCCAAATTGACCTACATATCCAATGCAATCTCTGAAAATCTCTGCTGGCTTTTTTGCAAAAATTGACAAGCTGATCCTAAAAATTATATGGAAATGCAGGGGACCCAGAATAGCAAAAACAATCTTGAAAAAGAAAAACAAGGCTGGGTACGGTGGCTCACGCCTGTAATCCCAGCACTTTGGAAAGCCAAGGCAGGTGGATCACGAGGTCAGGAGATCGAGACCATCCTGGCTAACACGGTGAAACCCCATCTCTACTAAAAATACAAAAAATCAGCCAGGCATGGTGGCGGGCACCTGTAGTCCCAGCTACTCGGGAGGCTGAGGCACGAGAATGGCGTGAACCCGGGAGGCAGAGCTTGCACTGAGCCAAGATGGCGCCACTGCACTCCAGCCTGGGCAAGAGTGTGAGAGTCCGTCTCAAATAAGAAAAAAAAAAGAAAAAAAGAAAAATCAATTTGAAGGACTAACACCTTTCTTTCTCTTTATTTTTATTTGCTATTTTTAAATTTTTACTTTTAAATGAACATTTCTTGATTTCAAAACTTATTACAAAGCTATAGTAATCAAGACAATGTGGTACTGGCAAAAGGGCAGACATATAGATTGATGAATTAGAACTGAGAAGCCAGAAATAAATCCTTACATTTATGGTCAATTGATATTTGACAGGGGTTCCATGACAATTTAATGGGAGAAAGAATAGCTTTTTTAACAAATGCTCCTGGGACAGCTGGGTATCCACATGCAAAAGAATTAAGTTGAACTACTACCTCAAATCATATACAAAAATCAATTCAAAATGGATCAAACACCTAAATGTAAGAGCTAAAACTATAAAAATCTTAGAAGAAAACATAGGTGTAAATCTTCATGACCTTCAGCAACAATTTCTTTTCTTTTTTTTTTTTTTTTTTGAGGCACTGTCTTGCTCTGTCGCCCAGGCTGGAGTGCAGTGACGTGATCTTAGCTCACTGTAACCTCTGCCTCCCAGGTTCAAGCAATTCTCCTGCCTTAGCCTCCCCAGTAGGTGGGAATACAGGCATGTGCCACCACACCCAGCTAACTTTTGTATTTTTAGTAGACACGGGGTTTTACCATGTTGGCCAGGCTGGTCTTGAACTCCTGACTTTGTGATCCTCCCACCTCGGCCTCCCAAAGTGCTGGGATTCAGGCATGAGCCACCGCGCCCAGCCAACAATTTCTTAACCATGACACCAAAAACCCAAGCAATCAGATAAAAAATAGATACGTCGAACTTCATCAAAGTTAAAAACTTTTGTACATCAAAGGGCACTATCAAGAGAATAAAAAGACTGTTCACAAAACGGGAGAAAATATCTGCAAATCATATATCTAATAAAAGTCTAGTGTCCAGGCCAGTGTGGTGGCTCAACCTGTAATCCCAGCACTTTGGAAGGCTGAGGTGGGCAGATCACCTGAGGTCAGGAGTTTAAGACTAGCCTGACCAACATCGTTAAACCCCATCTCTACTAAAAATACAAAAATTAGCGGGGCATGGTGGCGAGTGCCTCTAATCCCAGCTACTCGGGAGGCCGAGGCACGAGAATAGCTTGAACCCGGGAGGCAGAAATTGCAGTGAGCCGAGATCATGCCACTGTACTTCAGCCTGGGTAACAGTGAGACCCTGTCTCAAAAAAAAAAAAAAAAAAAAAGACAAATAATCCAATTTTAAAAATGGGCAAAGGACTTGAATAGACACTTCTCCAAAGAAGATACACAAAAGCAAGTCACACAGCTTGTAAGTTCATCCTGTGTAGAGAGGTGAAATGGCTGAGGCTGCAGGTGACTGGATGACCTTTCCAGAGCCACAACACATAGCTGGTAAGTGGCAGAGCTGGATCTTAAGCCATGTCTGTTTGCGTTCTTGCTGCCCCTTTGGTGATGCCCACACCATGCCCATCCCAGGGCCAGATCTGCATGTGGATCCTTGCTAAGGAAAAGGACATGGAAGTCTTTCTTAGGCTATTTCTTTTTTTTTTTTTTTTTTTTTTTGAGACAGAGTCTTGCTCTGTCGCCCAGGCTGGAGTGCAGTGGCCAGATCTCAGCTCACTGCAAGCTCCGCCTCCCGGGTTCACGCCATTCTCCTGCCTCAGCCTCCCGAGTAGCTGGGACTACAGGCGCCCGCCACCTCGCCCGGCTAGTTTTTTGTGTTTTTTTAGTAGAGACAGGGTTTCACCGTGTTAGTCTTAGGCTATTTCTACCCAATGTTGATGTCCTTCAAAGATATCAGATCTCACTTCACACATGAGTGGGTGCTGGGGATGACTGAACGTTTCCAGCCTTCTGGAGTAAGATGAAGAGTTGCCTCAGGGTCACCTTGGATTTAGGCCCTTGGTAGAGGCCAGCATTGAAGCACTAAGGTCCAAGGGGAAAGTCCCAGGTGGGATAACATAGACATTACATCTGGACACCCTGTGTTTCTCTTTTCTTTCCTATCTGTGTGGCTCATTTTGAATTTTTTTGTAGAGATGGGGCCTTGCTGTGTTGCCCAGGCTGGTCTCAAACTCCTAGGCTCAAGCAATCCTCCTGTCTCAGCCTCCCAAAGCACCGGGACTACAGGCATGAGCCACAGTGCCTGGCCAGCACTGCATCTCTATGGGGTGTTTTGATATGTACAGGGTGCATCCTCCTTCATTCTTATTCCAAATTTTCTTGGCTTCATCCTTCCCAGCGAACTTAGGCTTGTCAAGTTCCAAACAAGTGCTGTCAGGCCAGCTGTGCTGAACAAACACTCAGGTGGATATTATGGATTTTAGCAGACACTGTTTTCTCTAAATGAAAAAATATGGACATTTTAATGATAGTTTTGAGATTTGGCACTTGAGACTGAGGTCAGGAAAATAACCATAATGCTCAGGGCCTGCTGTTTGTGAGCATTTCAGCTTTTTGCTGAGCCGGGGCTAAGCTAAGTGCCCATGGTGCTCTGCTCCACCCGATGCAAATCATCACCCTTGGGAATTCAAATGTCTCTGGGTAAGATGTGAGTGTGGCAAATGCGTCAGTGAACGTTCTTCCTGGCCAGGCACGGTGGCTCACATCTATAATCCCAGAACTTTGTGAGGCCAAGGCACGCAGATCGCTTGAACTCAGGAGTTCAAGACCAGCTTGGCCAACACAGCGAAACCCTGTCTCTAGGAAAAATACAAAAATTAGCCAGGTGAGGTGGGGCACACCTGTTGTTAAAGCTACTTTGGAGACTAGGTAGGAAGACTGCTTGAGCCTGGGAGGTGGAGGGTGCAGTGAGCTGAGATTGTGCCACTGCACTCCAGCCTGGGTGACACAGTGAGACCCTGTCTCAAAAAAAAAAAAAAAAGAAAAGAAAGGAGACATGCAAACCAATTGTAGTGTCTCACATTCAAATAAACTAACCACAAAATAAATAAATAAAAATGTAAAAAGTTCTTCCTAAGAGGCTCAGCAGGGTCACCCCAGGATGCTCACTGTTTGTAATCACCACAGCCCCAACTCTTCCTCTGCCTTGCAGAGCCCCTACAGGGCGTGGGGTCAGAGACACATTCTGGCCCAATGCTGCAGCCTTATGTCAACTGCGTGGCCTCGAGGCAACAGGATAGCCTCGGGTTCCCCAAGCTGACATTTTTTTAAATCCTCTTAAAACATTTTGGTGGCATTAATCAAAATGTACCTTCACATTATTGTGCATCCATTCCCCTCACCTATCTCATCCTGCAAAACTTAGAACTCTGTCCCCATTAAACACTAATTCCCCATTTTCCCCTTCCGCCAGACCCTGGCAACCACCATTCTACTTTCTGTCTCTATGAATCTGACTACTCTAGTACCTCATATAGGTGGAATGACACAGGATTTGTCTTTCTGTGTCTTACTTCACTCAGCATAACATCCTCAAGGTTCATCCAGGTTGTAGCACTGTGTCAGAATTTCCTTCCTTTTTAAAGTTGGATAAGGCCCCATTATATAGATGAATCATGTTTTGTTTATCCAGTTATCTGTAGATGGATGCTGGGGGTGCTTCCACCTTTCTGCTGTTGCTTGGAGTGCTGCTGTGAATGCGGGTGGGCACCAGGTTGACTTTTGATACCAGATGGAAGGAGGAGAGCACAGTGCTCCTTGGCCACCTCCACAAGGAAAGCCTTTCTGGCCAGGGCAGCCCCTCATGAACTGGGCTGAGAAGAGCATGGTCAGTGAGTTTCTTCATGGATGGTTCTACTATAGCCTCAGCACATCTTGGAGTCCACCCCATGGCTCCTGGGCTCACCTGGTCATTCCATTCACCTGACTCCAGAAAGTGCTCCTGGCTCTTTCCTGTTTTAGTCTGGATTCCACTTCACATTCCACACCATTGTCATCTCCAGAAGCTTCAAACATTCTCTAAACTGACGTAAATGTCCACCTCTTCCTGACCCCCAAATTGTCAGTAGGTCACTGGGAACTCATGGTGTTAACTCACGGTGTCATCAGAAAACCCTCACATCCTTAGCCTCTTCTCAGACATCCCTCCACTCTCTCACTCTGCTAGAAGCTGGGCTCTCCCCTGAAGATGCCGTTTCTCCTGCAGCTCTCTCAAGGGGTGGCTGTTTTTGTCTCCCACACCCTGCCTTCTCTAAGGACCTGCAACTGACAAGAGTTCTTCTCCCCACTTTTCTAGCATTTTCCTCCCCTCTCCTTCCATAACAACTCAGCCTCTCCAAAAGCATGCTTGGGGACCACATCATCCTCCAGCCCGGCTTGCTGCAGTCACCTCCAGACCTCTAGCCATTCTGCCCACTCAGGGAAGGTTTCTCATCCTCCTCACACTGTCCTTCTGTCACCAGACACTCCTGTGCTCATTTTTGGCAGCTTCAACAATGTTGTTCATGAATCCTCCTGCCTCTGCTTCCCAATCTCTTCCTCCACAACCCTCCTTCCCTCCAACACACCTGACCCACCTTCATGGAGTCCTGGCCAAGGCTGAGACTTGTCACTCTCAATAACTGCATCTTCTCCAGAGTTTCTGCTTCAGGTGTCCCCTCTTGGACAACTGCCTCCACCTTGCCAGCCTATTTCCTCCACCTTCCCTCAGCCTTGTCTGGCTGACATCCAGTCCCATGCCCTTGTACAGCTGCACCCACTGTAGGAAGCAACAACACGCCTCAGCCGCCAGCCTCCCCACACTCGCCTCCCTGCTCCATGTGTGCCCGGAATGTGGTTCCTTCCCTATCTCCCTGGCATCTGCACATCCTCCCTCACTGGGCACTTTCCCCACAGGCAAGAGAATGCACTGTTATCTTTCCATACTTTCAGAAAAAAAAAACAAGAAAGAAAACACCCTCCCTAATCCCACATCCCTTTCCGATGATCTCCCCATGTCTCCGTTCCCTTTTACAGCAAGACTCCTCCCAAGCGAGGTCTGCCCTCGGTCCCCACTCCTGACACCATCTTGTAAAGCCACCAGCAACACACGTCTTGCGAAACCCAATGGCCGCCCCTCAGGCCTTGCTCAACCTCTCAGCAGTTTGTCACCCATCACTTCCTCTTTCTTGAAACCCACGGCCTCGGCCGGGCATGGTGGCTCGCCTGTAATCCCAGCACTTTGGGAGGCTGAAGTGGGCAGATCACAAGGTCAGGAAGTTCAGACCACTGTGAAACCCCATTGCTGAGACCAGCTCGGCTGGGGAGACCCTATCCCAGCGGTGCTAGAGGAATTAAAGACACACACACACAGAAATATAGAGGTGTGAAGTGGGAAATCAGGGGTCTCATAGCCTTCAGAGCTGAGAGCCCCGAACAGAGACTTACTCACTTATTTATTTATTTATTTATTTATTTACTTACTTACTTATTTTTTGCGATGAAGTCTCGCTCTGTCACCCAGGCTAGAATGCAGTGGTGCAATCTTGGCTCACTGCAACCTCCACCTTACCGGTTCATGCCATTCTCCTGCCTCAGCCTCCGGAGCAGCTGGGACTACAGGCACCCACCACCATGCCTGGCTAATTTTTTGTATTTTTAGTAGAGACGGGGTTTCACCGTGTTAGCCAGGATGGTCTCGATCTCCCAACCTCGTAATCTGCCCACTTCGGCCTCCCAAAGTGCTGGGATTACAGGCATGAGCCACTGCGCCCGGCTACTCACATATTTATTAACAGCAAACCAGTCATTAGCATTGTTTCTATAGATATTAAATTAACTAAAAGTATTCCTTATGGGAAATGAAGGGATGGGCCGAATTAACTGCAGCAGGAACATGCCCTTAAGACACAGATTGCTCATGCTTTTGTTTGTGGCTTAAGAATGCCTTTAAGCGGTTTTCCGCCCTGGGTGGGCCAGGTGTTCCTTGCCTCAGTCCCGTAAACCCACAACCTTCAAGCTTGGGCGTTAGAGCCATTATGGACATATCACAGTGCTGCAGAGATTTTGTTTACAGCCAGTTTGGGGGTCCGTTTATGACCAGACTTTGGGGGGTTTGCTCCCAACACCCCATCTCTACTAAAAATACAAAAATTAGCTGGGCGTGGTGGTGGGCGCCTGTAGTCCCAGCTACTTGGAGAATGGCGAGAAGCTGGGAGGCGGAGCTTGCAGCGAGCCCAGATCGAGCCACTGCACTCCAGCCTGGGCAACAGAGGGAGACTGTCTCAAAAAAAAAAAAAAAGAAGCCCATGGCCTCCCTCTCGCCCACCCAGCTCAGCTACTCCTGGGAGGCTCCAGGGCTTGGTCTTTTTTCTTCTGGGCTTTAGGCTTCTATATTTCCCTGTCTACTCACCTTCTCCACTTGGATGTCGAAATGAAATCTTGCACCTGACTCTGGATCCCTGAGTCTTCTCCACAGCAACAGCAGGCACTGAGGGGCATCCTGGATTCCTCTCCTTCCTGCACTCTCCAGAGCCGCTCCATCTGCTCTGCCCTTGCTGGGCTGAGTCCCCTCATCTCTCACCTGAGCTACTGCAATGGCCTCCTAGCCAGGCTTTACTTTTAATTTTATCTTATTTTTTTGAGATGGAGTCTTGCTCTTGTTGCTCAGGCTGGAGTGCAGTGGCGCGATCTTGGCTCACTGCAACCTCCGCCTCCTGAGTTCAAGTGATTCTCCTGCCTCAGCCTTGCGAGTAGCTGGGATTACAGGTGCCTGCTACCACACCCAGCAATTTTTTTTTTTTTTTTTTCCTGAGATGGGGTCTCACTCTGTTGCCAGACTGGAGTGCAGTGGCTCAATCTTGGCTCACTGAAACCTCCGCCTCCTGGGTTCAAGGGATTCTCCTGCCTCAGCCTCCTGAGTAGCTGGGACTACAGGCACATGCCAGCATGCCCGGCTAATTTTTTGTACTTTTAGTAGAGACGGGGTTTCACCATGTTAGCCAGGATGGTCTCGATCTCCTGACCTTGTGATCTGCCTGCCTCAGCCTCCCAAAGTGCTTGGATTACAGGCGTGAGCCACCGTGCCCAGCTTATTAGTTTATTTTTAACTCTTGT
Organism: Theropithecus gelada; assembly: GCF_003255815.1. Taxonomy (NCBI): domain Eukaryota; kingdom Metazoa; phylum Chordata; class Mammalia; order Primates; family Cercopithecidae; genus Theropithecus; species Theropithecus gelada. The sequence continues at coordinate 76,410,649 of NC_037684.1, read as the reverse complement.
GCCTCTACAATCACTTCTCTGCATGGCTACCAAACAGATTGCTTATTTTTAAATTTTTATTTTATTTTTTGAGACAGGGTCTTGCTCTGCTGCCGAGGCTGGAATGCAGTGATGCAATCAAGGCTCACTGTAGCCATGAACTCCTAAGCTCACGTAGTCCTCCTGCCTTGGCCTCCTGAGTAACTGAGACCACAGGTACACACTACCATGCCGAGCTGATTTTTTAAAATTTTTCATAAAGATGAGGTCTCACTGTCTTGCCTAGGCTGGTCTCAAACTCTTGAGCTCAAACAATTCTCCAGCCTCGGCCTCCCAACAAAAAAAATTGTTTAGAAATGTAAATTAGGTCCTGCTCAGAACTTTGCCGTTCCTTAGATAAGGCCTTGGGAGGTTCTGCCCTACCCATCTCTCATGAGCCACCCCCTAGCAGCTGCCTTGCCCATTCTGCTGCTCACACTAGCCTTCTGCTGCCCCCCACACCCTGACCCTCCCCAGTGAACCAGCATGGCCCTGCCACAGGGCCTTTGGATGTACTGTGCCCACCCATCAAGTTCTCCCCAGATTGCCACATGGTTCTCCCCGCATACCTTTCAGGTATCTGCTCACATTGTGTCACCCACTCAGGGACTTTCTCTGACCATTCTCCCTAGAACAGCACCCCTCTCCCTGGCTCTTCTTTCCTCGCCTTGCTCTGCTTGTCTTCCTAGTGCTTATCAACACCTGTCATCTTGTGTATTCGGCTGATTCATGTCTGCGTCCCCTACCAGAGTGTGGGCTCCAAAAGAGCACAACCCGGTTTGTCTCACTTACTGTTCTATCTCCAGCAACTGGCAGGGTGCCTGGCACAAAGGAGCCTGTAGAGCATCTACAGAGGAATCTTGGGGCTGCTCAGAAATGCGAGGCTGAAAGCGTGGAAGTATATAAAACCGACGCTGGGTTATTGCTTATTCAGAGGCAAATGCAACCAGCTATTTTAAACAATAAGTTTGTATAAGTAGAAAAAATTGCTTTGGAGAAAAAAATAAGGAATTCCTCTCATCCCATGCCTTACCCCTAAATCTGTCTGTTTGCTCTGTCGCCCAGGCTGGAGTGCAGTGGTGCAATCTCAGCTCACTGCCACCTCCGCCTCCTGGGTTTAAGCAATTCTCTGCCTCCGCCTCCCAAGTAAGTGGGATTACAGGCAAGCGCCACTGCGCCCAGCGAATTTTTTTTTTTTTTTTTTTTTTTTTTTTTTTTTAGTAGAGACAGGGTTTCACCATCTGGGTCAGCCTGGCCTTGAACTCCTGACCTCGTGATCCACCCGCCTCAGCCTCCCAAAGTGCTGTCTGGATTTTACACTTTTGAAAAGGAGGTCACAATTACCAACTCAGGTTAATTATTCAAATATGCAGAAAGAGAACAGTCAAATCCTAGTACTAACTGCACAGAAATACTGACACAGATTTCACTAACATTTATGACTTCACCTCTATTTGAAGGGAAGATCTCTCATGCAACATAACAATGAAGCATGCTTAAAATTAATGAAGTTAACATACAACAGTGTTAGATTACTATTTATAAATAGGGAGGTACATATAAAAAGAAACTTTCAGACTAGACTTGGTGGCTCCTGCCTGTAATCCCAGCACTTTGGGAGGCTGAGGAGGAGGATCGCCTGAGGCCAGGAGCTTCAGATCCCCGTTTCTATATATATTAAAAAAGCAAGCAGAGCACAGTGGCTCACGCCTGTAATTCCAGCACTTTGGGAGGCTGAGGCAGGCAGATCACCTGAGGTCAGGAGTTTGAGACCAGCCTGGCCAACATGGTGAAACCCCGTCTCTACTAAAAATACAAAAATTAGCCGGGCGTGGTGGCACCCGCCTATAATCTCAGCTACTCGGGAGGCTGACGCAGGAGAATCACCTGAACCCGGGAGGCGGAGGTTGCAGTGAGCCAAGATCGTGCCACTGTACTCCAGCCTGGGCGACAGAGAGAGACTCCATCTCAAAATAAAATAACTGGGTGTGGTGGCATATGCCTGTGGTACCAGCTACTCAGAGGCTGAGGCAGGAGGATTGCTTGAGCTCAGGAAGTTAAGGGTACAGTGAGCTATGCTCACGCCATAGTACTGCACACTTCAGCCCAGGTGACAGAGCAAGAAGACTCTGTCTCTAAAAAGAAAAAAGGAAAAAAACATTTTGAAAGACCAGAGGGGCTAAGGTGGGGGTAAACAGGGAAAGGGTTATAACAGGAGACTGCTGTCTTTTCAGATATACCATAAATACTACTTAACTTTTTTTTTTTTTAGATGGAGTCTTGCTCTGTTGCCCAGCCTTGAGTGCAGTGGCGCGATCTCGGCTCACTGCAAGCTCCACCTCATGGGTTCACGCCATTCTCCTGCCTCAGCCTCCTGAGTAGCTGGGACTACAGGCGTCCACCACCACGCCCGGCTAATTTGTTTGCTTTTTGTATTTTTAGTAGAGACGGCGTTTCACCATGTTAGCCAGGATGGTCTCGATCTCCTGACTTCATGATCTGCCCGCCTTGGCCTCCCAAAGAATACTACTTAACTTTTTTTTTTTTTTTTTTTTTTTTTTTTTTGAGACGGAGTCTCGCTCTGTCACCCAGGCTGGAGTGCAGTGGCCGGATCTCAGCTCACTGCAAGCTCCGCCTCCCGGGTTCACGCCATTCTCCTGCCTCAGCCTCCCGAGTAGCTGGGACTATAGGCGCCCGCCACCTCGCCCGGCTAGTTTTTTGTATTTTTTAGTAGAGACGGGGTTTCACCGTGTTAGCCAGGATGGTCTCGATCTCCTGACCTCGTGATCCGCCCGTCTCGGCCTCCCAAAGTGCTGGGATTACAGGCGTGAGCCACCGCGCCCGGCCACTACTTAACTTTTAAACAACAAGCTTGTATTACTATGGGAAAAGTAAATATACTTATTTAAAATGTATATAAATCCATAGTCCACCATGTACATCAAGATAATTCCCAAATGCATCAAGGATTTAAGACAAAACAATGAAAGTTCTAGAAAAAAACAATGAAAGTTCTAGAAGAAAGTTCTAGAAGAATTCACGGTTGTAGAAGGTTATAAAAGAGCACACCTTTATAACCTTGGAATGGGGAAGGGCTTTCTAGCTTTGACTTATCCAAAGCCACAAAAGGGCTGGGCGCAGTAGCTCACGCCTATCATCCCAGCACTTTGGGAGGCCAAGGCAGGTGAATCACCTGAGGTCAGGAGATCGAGACCAGCCTGGCCAACATGGCAAAAACTCATCTCTACTAAAAATATAAACATCAGCTGGGTGTGGTGGTGGGCACCTATAATCCCAGCTACTCTGGAGGCTAAGGCAGGAGAATGGCTTGAACTTGGGAGGCAAAGGTTGCAGTGAACCAAGATCACATCATTGCACTCCAGCCTGGGCAACAAAAGCAAAACTGTCTCAAAACAAAACAAAACAATAAACAACAAAAAACACAAAGCTATAAAAGAAGAGACAAAAATTAAAAAATTTTTCTGCATGGCGAAAACAAATCATCATAAGCAAAAACAAAGACAATCACTGGGGAAGCTATTTACATCTCAAATCACAGACATAATCTCTCCAAAGTACTAAAAGTTCCAAGATGAGGTTTCCAAACACAAAGAAATATGGGCAATGGGGCCAGGCGCAGTGGCTCATGCCTGTAATCCCAGCACTTTGGGAGGCTGAGGTGGGTGGATCACGAGGTCAGGAGATAGAGACCATCCTGGCTAACACGGTGAAAGCCTGTCTCTACTAAAAATACAAAAAACTAGCCGGGCGTGGTGGTGGGCGCCTGTAGTCCCTGCTACTTGGGAGGATGAGGCAGAATGGTGTGAACCCGGAAGGCGGAGCTTGCAGTGAGCTGAGATCACGCCACTGCACCCCAGCCTGGGTGACAGAGGGAGACTCCATCTCAAAAGAAAAAAAAAAATATATATATATATATATACACACACATATATATAGACAGAGAGAGAGAGAGAGAGAGAGAGAGACAGAGGCAATGGCAGGGTGTGATGGCTCACGCCTATAATCCCAGCACTTTGGGAGGCTGAGGCAGGTGGATCGCCTGAAGTCAGGACTTCGAGACCAGCCTGGCCAACATGGTGAAACCCCGTCTCTACTAAATACAAAAAAAAAAAAAATTAGCCAGGCGTGGTGGCAGGTGCCTATAATCCCAGCTACTCGGGAGGCTGAGGCATGAGAATTGCTTGAACCTTGAACCCAGGAGGCAGAGGTTGCAGTGAGTCGAGATCACACCACTGCACTCCAGCCTGGGTGACAGAGCCAGACTCCATCAAAAAAGAAAGAAAGGAAAGAGAGAGAGAGAGAGAGAGAGAGACAGAGAGAGAGAGACAGAGACAGAGAGAGACAGAGAGAAAGAAAGATGGGCAATGAATATGAAAAGGCAGTTCACAGAAAAAGGAACACAAATAGAATTTTAAAACATATTCAGTCTCATTTATAACAAAATGCAAATGTAAACTAAATTCAGACACCACTTCTCACCTATTAGGCCAGAGGCCAGCAAAAATCCAAATGTCTGATAGCACTCTCTGTGGGCCAAGCTGTGGTTAAAGAGGCACTCTCCTATGATGCTCATGGGAGAACAAATTAATCCAATTCCCACAGGAGCAATTTGGCATGTTCTATCAGAAGCATAAACTCTTTGATCCAGCAAGTATATGTTTGAAACTTACACACATGAACATATACATATGCACGTTAATGTTGATAGCATTGTCATAAGAGCAAAAGACAGGAAACAGTCCCTATGTTCATCATCTATGGGGTGACTCTACATCCCAGTTTGCTTGGGACAGCCCTGGTTTATACCTTTGCCCCAGTATAATAAATAATAGAACCCTGTTCACTCTTGAAAATGTCCCAATCTGGATGGTTGGTTTTATGGCTACCCTAATCATAGGGGACTAGATAATTGATGCTACACCCATATAATAGAATACCATGCAGCAGAAAAAAAGAGTGTGGATGCGGATGCCTTCTATGTATTGATAGGCAAATGTCTCCAAGACGCATTGCTAAGTGAAAAGAAAAAAAAAACAAACAAAAACGAAAAGCCAGGTGCAGAATAAAATGCATAGCATGCTAACTTTGGGGTTAAAAATAAGAGGATATGATGCTACTCACATTTGCCTGTATGTGCCTAAGAAACTCTGGAAGGATACACAAAATACTGGTAACAGTAGTTACCAGTGTATACGCATCTGAGAAGGGAAGGGAAGGGAAGACTGAGTGGCAGGGACTTTCACTGTATATTTTTTCATAATTTTTATTTTTGAGTCAAGTAAAAATAAATGTTTGAATCCATTCAGAGTTAAACTTTAAGATGAAAAGTATATAAATTGTCACAGACTTCTAATTGCCTACACAAGTCATCCTTCCTTTTTGTAATAGAACCCCAGATTAGATTTCCCACCCTTCCTTGAAGCTAAGTGTAGCCATGGGACTAATGAAATATAACAGCAAGTGTCACATGAGTCTTCTAGAAAGACATAAACTTTATCCTGTCACCTGGGATATAGTTGTGATGACTGGAACTCTGGCAGCCATTTTCATTTATGAGGATAAATGCCACTCCCTTAAGGACGTGAGAGCTAAAAGGTGCCTGGATCCCTAGTAATTTTGTGAATTCAACATGCTAGCTTTGGAAGTTTTACCTCTGGACTTCTTTTTTTTAATGAGAAAGAAGGAAGTTTCTTACCTTAAAGCACTGTTTTTCAGGACTCTATTCCTTGCCACTTAACCTAATTCTAACTGATACGGACGTGTGCTGCTAAACTACCAAAAAATATGTTAATTTTCATTACCCACTTTTGGTGTGATGACAGGACATCTCTATTTTCTTTGTACCTTTGGTATTTTCTGTACTGAACATGTATTTTAGCATCTACTATCACTTTAAAACAACATTTACACGATTACAGAAAATGGATCTTCTAGTTTCTGGTTTTGTGTCAGGTAAATTTCACTTTCAAAGGAGATAATGACAGCAACCATCAAGAGGGATAATATCTCCAGAAGCCATCTGCTGTGGTGCTTTGTTAGCAGCAGAGATCCCATAGCATCCTTGCTGCTGCAGAAGCACAGGCTGAGGCCTTTCAGTTGAGGAAAAGCCGCCTGTTGCTTTAAATTGTTAAGTGGGACCTAGAAGATGCTTGGAGCCAGTTCTGATTGAGATTTGCCAAATCCCCAGGCTCAGCTTGTCTGCTTTCTGCTGGTAAACAGGTTTCTATTGTCTACGACTGTCTGAAGCAGAGGAGAAATCCTCCATGGCCTGCGGAGATGGATGATAAAACTCACATGGGTGCCCCACTGGCTCATTGACTCATCCTGGAATGATCGGAAGGTCGGAAGGCTGGCACATGTTCTTGGACTCAAACGTCAGTTTCCTATATTGCCATATACAAACAATTCCAGAGCGAGAGAACTTTTATAGAAGACGTGTTGAAAGTGGCTGAGAAGACCATCAGCAGGGAGCTCCCAGATGCCTGCAATTGTGCAATCTGTGAGTCATCCTGTTGGCCTCCTGCTGTGTTTCTCCAGCTGGGCTCATAGCCTCTAAGGGATGAGGCCTGTCACAACTACCTGAGCGGGGCTATGATGCACCTTTCTGGCATGTCATTTTTATGCAAAAATTTATGGAGGGGAAAGTCATCTTTTTTTTTTTTTTTTTTTTTGAGACGGAGTCTCGCTCTATCGCCAGGCTGGAGTGCAGTGCCGCGATCTTGGCTCACTGCAACCTCCACCTCCCAGGTTCAAGTGATTCTCCTGCCTCACCCTCCTGAGTAGCTGGGACTACAGGCACGTGCCACCACACTCAGCTAATTTTTGTATTTTTAGTAGAGACAGGGTTTCACCATGTTGGCCAGAATGGTCTTGATCTCTTGACCTTGTGATCTGTCTGCCTCGGCCTCCCAAAGTGCTGGGATTACAGGCGTGAGCCACTGCGCCTGGCCTGAAAGTCGTCATTTTTATATTAAACTATCACTGCTATGTTATGAGGGGAGTAGAAACCTTTTATTTATTTTGTATAAATTTAGGGGGTACAAGTGCAGTTTTGTTCCATGGGTATACTGAATAGTAGTGAAGTCTGGGCTTTTGGTATAACCATCACCTGAATAGTGTACATTGCACCCATTAAGTAACTTCTCATGCCTCACTCCCCTTCCACCTTCACACCCTTCTGAGTCTTCCATGTCTATTATTCCACTCTGCATGTCCATGTGTACATATTATTTAGCTCCCACTTATAATGAGAACATTCAGTATTTGACTTTCTGAAAATTCTGAAGCATTTATAAGGCTTCAAAAGAAAAGATTTCAAAAAAAATTACTGTAGTACACAGCTTCAAACTGTGTTCTGAGACCCCCTAGGGGGCCACTGGGGTACTTTGGTCTAGGGAAAAGGTTTAAAACTCTGACTTACAGGACTGCACGCTGACACTAACTGAAACTATCTTTGGGTCTGTATTACATCCAATCTTGTCTAGACACATTCACCCAATTTCTTCATGAAGAAAGATTTTTTTTGTTTTGTTTTGTTTTTTCTATTTATTTTTTTATAAAAGGTGGCTGGAGAGGTGGGTCTTTTTCATCCTGTACACCCAGCTGGCCACTGGGGCCTCCTCTGCCCCACCTGGATCCCACCTGGCCTCCCTTCCCTTCCCACTCCCTGGACACCTCCACTGCAGTACCTGGTGGCTGTCTCCTGACCTCAGAAGGCTCAACTCTTGCAACATGCCTGCCACTGGGCTCCCAAGCACACATTTCCTACCGATGAGGTGGTGCCAGGACACACTAGGGGACGAAAGACACAGCTCCCTGCCCTGGCACAGCTTGCAGTCCCTGGTTGACAGTGGGAAACAGACCTTTACCCCAAAATGACACCCATAGCTGGAGAGTTAAACATCTGATGATGACCCTGAAGGAAAAATTAAGGCCACATTTTTTCAGGGGTCCCAGTTTAATTGGGATAGGGAAATGGAGGGGTGCTTCTCTAAGGCAGTCTTGTTTCAGGTAGTCCTGAAAGGTGAATAGAAGCTGGTAGGTGGAGGACAGATGCAGGGATGACTCGACAGGCTGCAGTGGGATTGGATGGGCACCTTCTAAAGGCTTTGGCTGGAAAATTTGGGTCAAATAATCCAAACTGGTTCCTACCAGGGCCTGGAATAGGCCACTGGGCTTTAGAACAAGACGCCTCCAGTGGGCACTGTGGTTGTAAGATGGCAAGGAGCCCATCACAGTTTCCTTCCCTAAGAGGTGGCACCGAGGAGGCCATGCTGCATCTGGAGCGTATCTGCTTAGGGCTGCCAGCAGTCAGGATAGGCACTGGGCAGCTGCCCAGGATGCAGAGGAGAAAATAAACTTCCTCCTGGAGACTGAGAAGGGACAGAAACCAGATGTTGGTGGAGGGCTCAGGACCTGCCTGGGTGATTCACTCAGGCTTCACTACTTGCTCCTCCTGCCTGGGCCTCTGGCTGTCCCCAGTCACACAGAGTGACCTGCCTGCCCCAAGGTTCTTACAGGGCTGCCAGCGAAATCTGAAATTCAGATAAACAACCAGTAATTCCTGAGTCTGTCCCAAATATTGCAGGAGGTATACTTATGCTAAGAAATTATTCACTGTTGGCCGGATGCGGTGGCTCACACCTGAATCCCAGCACTTCGGGAGGCTGAGGCGGGTGGATCATGAGGTCAGGAGTTTGAGACCAGCCTGGCCAACATGGTGAAACCCCGTATCTACTAAAAATACAAAAATAAAATGGGCGTGGTGGCGAGCGCCTGTAATCTCAGCTACTCAGGTTGAGGCAGGAGAATCGCTTGAATCCGGGAGGCAGAGGTTGCAGTGAGCTGACCTCATGCTACCTGCACTGTAGCCTGCGTGCCAGGGCGAGGCTCTGTCTCAAAAAAACAAACAAAAAGAAATTATTCGTTGTTTATCTGAAATCCAAATTTAATTGGGCATCCTGTGTTGTATGTGGTGACTGTACTCAGCCTACAAACTAGGCCCGTACCCGAGGAAAGGTTTAAGACTCCCACTTTTCAGGGGCCAGAGGAGGCAAAAGAAGATACAAGCCCAAGGTAATGCACTGAAAGTTTGTGTCCTCCTCTCCAAATTCCTCTGCTGAAACCCTAACCAAGGTGACGGTATAAGGAACTGGGGCTTTGGGGAGATGACAAACGTCATGAGGATGGAACGATTCCTGCCCCTGTAAGAAGAGGCCAGGAGCAGCTCGCTCTGTCCCCCAAGTGAGGACACAGCAAGAAGCTGGCCTTGGGCAACCAGGAAGAAGGCCTTTTCCAGAGCCCGACCACGCTGCCACCCTGAATGCAGACTCCCAGGACCACCAGACACCAACGTCGTTTCTAAGCCGCCCAGTTTAAGGTGCCTCGCGACGGCCGCCCGGACGTACGGTCACCCACAAGGATACGGAGGACAGCCTGGGCCCAGTGCAGGCTCGGGAGAGAGGGAGGGAGGGACAGCGGCGGGAGACAGGGCTGGGACCGAGCCCCAGCACTGGCTTGGACAGGCGAAGTTTGGGGCGGCCTCCTGTGGCAGGGATTGGGGAGCTTAAGCCAAGGGGCCGAGTAGGCGGTGACTGCTCGCCCCTGCCCGCGCCAGACCCGGAGCGGTCGTCTGCTGAATGGAGCCCCCGAGGCGGCCAGCACGGGCCAGGTAACCGGCGCGGAGCCGCAGCCTGGGGAAGCCCCTGCCGCGGGCGTCCCGCCCGGCAGCGCGAGGTCGCCGGGCATCTCTGTTCCCTGGCCAGGAGCCCAACCTAGGGGCGCCGTCCAGCGCCTGCGGGGGCCGGGCTGGGCCGGGGGGAAGGGGTCCTCGGGCGTCAGACCCAAGCCCGGCCCACACCGTCCACGAGGTGCAGGGGCGCGGTCCCAGGCTGGGCGGCCCTAGCCCTGAAGGGATTTGGCCGCGCTGGCTCAGCCTGGCGCCTGGCGCCTGGCGGGCGCCCCTTGGGAGTCCTGAGGGGCACGTCCCCTCAGGACTCCGCGGATACCGCTGTCTCCGCCCAACCCCCCCTTCAAGAGCACCGGCGCACTGTGGCAGGCAGGCTGGTCGCCCCTAACCTTCCAGGCGAACAGCACCCGGATCTCCCTCAGGCGAAGGGCGTTCGCGTCGGGGAAGCTGCGCCCGCCTCCACCCAGCGCGAGCCCGAGCCCGGGCAGCTCCAGACCTGGGGGGCTGGGGGGCACTGCCTTCACCCGGATTGACTGGGCCAGGGACTACAAGCTGGGCCAGCGCAGGGACCTTTGTCTTTGGTCCCCACCTGACTCCGTTTTGGCCAATGGGATGGGGCTGGAGGCGGGCGCCGGGCAAGGCCTGCCAGCGGCGCGCCAGGGAGTTCTGACAGGCGCCGGCCCGTGCTTCCGCTGCCCTCAGAGAAAGAAACGCACCCACGCGCTCGCTGCAGGCTGACCGCGCGCTGAGGCCTGGGGCGCCAACTGGTTTCTAACCTTTATCAGATGGGAATCACGTGCTTGTTTTTCTTTCTTTGAGGCAGGGTCGGGCTCTGTTGCCCAGGCGAGAATGCAGTGGCGCAATCACAGCTCACTACAGCTTCGACCTCCCGGGTTCAAGTGATTCTTCCGCCTCACAGTCCCAAGTAACTGGGACCACAGGCACGCGCCACCATGCCCGGCTCATTTTTAGTTTTTTGTGGAGATGCAGTCTCTTTTTGTTGCCCAGGGTCATCTTGAACTCCTGCTCAAGCCATCCCCCGTGTTGGCCTCCCAAAGCACTGGGAAGCCACTACGCCCGGCCTCGTTTTTCAAATAAGAGATCACAGCAAGTGCTCTTCCTTCTCCAGGACAGGTGGCCAATGGTGGAGCATTGAGCGGTGACTAGGAGTGCAGGCTTTGGTGCCAGATCACTTGGGTTTAAATCCTTGCTTTGCCTTCCCCAAGCTGAGCTGTTTTAGGCAAATTATTGAGCCTTTCTGTGCCTCAGTTTCCTGGTCTATAAAATGGTCTAGCAATGACCTAATTCACTGGTGCTGCAATCCCTTCTAAGGGAGACCACCCCTCATATTGTCTTATGCCCAATTTCTGCCTCCAAAGAAAGAAGTAAAAACTAAAAGGCAGAAATGAAATCCACAGGCAGACAGCCTGGCGCCACACCCTGGGCCTGATAGTTAAAGATCGACCCCTGACCTGATCAGTTATGTTATCCAGAGTACAGACACTATAGTAAAACACTATGAAAATCCCTGTCCTGTTCTCTTCCATTCTAATTACCGGAGCATGCAGCCCCTAGTCACGTACCCCTGCTTGGTCAATCAATCACAACCCTCTCACGCGGACCCCCTTAGATTTGTGAGCCTTTAAAAGGGACAGGAATTGCTCACTCAGCAGCTCGGTTGTTGGGAGACGTGTCTTGCCAAAGCTCATGGCTGAATAAAGCCCTTCCTTCTTTAACTCGGTGTCTGAGGGATTTTGTCTGCTGCTTGTCCTGCTACACTTCAACTCAGGGGCTGGCTCAGACGCATGCTCCTGCTGGGCTTCCAGCTGCAGTAGCACAAAGCTGCAATCCCCAGGAAGGCTGACTTGTTTGGGAGAAGCCTGATTCCCATCCCAGGACACATATCAGCCTGCAGCCCATCCCGCTTACCACTGCCTTTGGAGGGAGACAGCTCTGGGCTGCAAGAGTCTTGGCCTGTTTTTAAGCAGGCAGCCGTAGTCAGTGCCGTGTGACCTCCCCCTCAACCCCAGCTGACAGCCAGGGCAGCCGACCGCTGACTGGTTACCCGTAAGGCAATCCCATGTGAAAATCAGTGCCTGCTCAGGCAGAATGGGGAGACCTAACGCAGGCTGATCTGATTCTTCAGCTTGTGTGATGGTTAACTTTATGTGTCAACTTCACTGGGCCAAGGGATGCCCACATAGCTGGTTGAACAGTGTTTCTGAGGTGGCTGTAGGGTGTTTCTGGAAGAGATTAGAATTTGAGTTGGTGCAGATACTCTCCTCGATGTCAGTGGGCATCACCCAATCCACTGAAGGCTTGAATATAAACAAAAGGTGGAGGAAGATTGAATTCTTTAGGCCTTTGAACACCACCACTGGCCTTCCTGGGTCTCCACTTGGACATAGCAGATTGTGCGACTTCTCAGCCTCCAGTCACATGAGGCAGTTCTGTATAATAAATCTCATTCCCTATCTGTCCACCTGTCTACCTATCTATAGATCTATCTATCTATCTATGTATCATCTATCATCTACCTATAGGGTCTGTTTCTCTGGAGAACCTTGACTAACACAGCTTGGTAACTACAGAAAATACAGAAAGATTCCATGGATTGTTAATGGAAGGAGAAAGAAAGAAGAGATGACTTTGGCAGGCAGAATAATGGTCCCCAGAGATGTCCACTCCTGAGTCCCTGGAACCTGTAAATGTGTTACCTTACATAGCAGAAGGGACTCTGCAGATGTAATTAAGGTTAGAGACCTTGCAATAGAGAGAACAGCCTGGATTCTCCAGGTAGGCCCAATCTACTTACATGAGTCCTTAAAATCAGATTGCCTTTCCCAGTGGCAGAGAACTAGGGGAGATGTGACTGGAAGAACAGCCACAGAGGCAACGCTGCTGGCTTTGAAGATGCAAGAAGGGGCCACAAGCTAAGGAATGCGGGTGGCCCTTGGAGGCTGGGAATGGTGAGAAGGTGGATTCTCTTCTAGAGCCTCCAGGAAGGAAGCAGCGCTGTGACACCTTGATTTTAACGCAGTGAGGCTATGCTGCCCTTCTGAACCCCAGGACTGTGAGATACCAGTTCCTGTTGTTTTAAGCCACTGAGTTTGTGGTAAATTGTTACAGCAGCCACAGGAAGCGAATACAATGATAAACAGTGAGCAGTCATGACCCAGCCCCAGGGAATCACAAAATGAGGGTTGCCCCAAAAGACCTTTGAGGAGAGTTGCCTAAGAAGGTAGGATCTGAAGTCGGTGCAAAAGGTGGAAATTCTCCTGTGTCAGTTGCCATCAAGATACCATCTGGAACATCTAAAAATCCTCTGAAATGGCCCCAACACAGTCAAGTTTTCCTCCAGAGATGGGCCGAGCATGAGATGAAATAGTTGGCTGGCAGTTAAGGTCCATACTGTATCCAAACAAACAAGCAAGCAAAGAAAGCTTTAAATACTGAAACTGCACTCAGCGTCACAGGATACTCACACCATGAGGGACCCATAGGAGCTGAGGCTGTAGACAGGACCAGCTACATGGTTCTTGCTTGCTCGGGGGCACATGATTATTGGCTACAATGGCAGGTGGCAATAGACACATCCTGCTTTTTAACAGCTGGGCGCAGTGGCTCACACTTGCAATCTCAGCACTTTGGGAGACTGGGGTGGGAGGATCACTTGGGGCCAGAAGTTTGAGGCCAGCCTGGGCAACAAAGCAAGAGCCCTCTCTCTACAAAAAGTAAAAATAAAAAAAGTCAGCTGGGTGTGATGGTGTGCATCTGTAGTCCTAGCTACTTGGGAGGCTTAGGTGGGAGCCTTGATCCCAGGAGTTCAATGTTCTAGTTTGCTAGGATCATGCCACCACACTCCAGCATGCGCAACAGAGTGAGATTGTCTCAAAGAATTTTTTTTTTTAAACTTATTTTTTCTTTCAACCACAGGTAGTCAAATGTGTGGGAGTGAAATGTGAGTTCGAAATGCCTTCCCAGGACTCAGTATGGCTCATTTCCCTCCTTGCCATGAGCTGCATGTCCCCATGATTCCAGGCAGCCCGCCTGGATATCTGTTCCTGGCTATCAGAAGAGCCCGGTGAAGTCCTCCTGCCCCTGAGAAGATCGAAGACTCTGCAGTGGTCAAGGTTACCTCTCCAGCCAGATGTGTTTTCTAGGATTAGACCTTTCAAATGGTGGCCAGGCCTTCTGAGGTCACATGCAGCAATAAAAGCAAGCTGCGGCTAACTTTTCCCATGTTCCATTTTCTGTTTTGCTGTTTTTCTGATATGAGGGTAATGATCTGTTTTAAAGGGTGATATAAATAGTAACCCAGATGGACATATGGGAGGGGTGACTGGGCCGGCCCTTTGGCCAACACTGCAAGATGTCCAGGCCAAATCTTTTTACAGCATATTTTTATAATCTAGAAAAATCTTGGTGAGGTTTTAGTAGGGCAGGTGAGTCAAGTTATAATGTATCAATTTAATGAGTTTGGAAGGCTCAGAGATTCTGCTTGGAAATGTATTGTGTCCATACCACAAGTGATATTAGCAAAGAAAGAAGGAAAAATGACAAAGGTCTTAGAATGGCCAGGTTTTGAGTTTCCCCCCAGGGGTCTTTCTCATTTGCAATTCTGGGATTTTCACCATCAAGCTGGAAAAGGCTGGAAACAATTGTTGGCAAGATTGTACTGCAGCTCTGAAACCAGGCTGGATGCGGAGGTGTTTATTCCTTTTGAGTTCAATGAAGAATTCCAAGTCAGAATGAGGGTGAGTGGGAGCTGGATATTTCCAGTAATTAATCAAAAATTATCTATTTAGCAACTGTTACACATTAGGCTGTAGCATTTTGAGCCAGTAAACACACAGCTCTGCTTCCAAGGAGCTCAGAGTGCAGGATGTAAACGCACAGCCTAAGAATCCAAGCCCTTCTGGCTCAGGGAAGGAAGAGCCAGCTGTGGGCCAAGGGGACACATGGTAGGCAGGTCCCCGTAGGCTCCTGGGCAGCAGAGACCACTGCCACAGACAGTGCAACAACAGACGCCTCAGGGGGCACATTGGGAGCCTCTCACCTGACACCTCATTTAATACGATCACTTTTTGGGATGTTTTCTCTCTGTCACCATATGAGGAATCTAGGCTAGAGAGGCGGAGGAAGAGGCCCTGGGGCTTCAGTGCAACTAAGTGGCCTGATGCCAGGTACCTGTAAAGTGTGTGTACTCAGACAGCCTAGGCTCGAAATGTCCACAGATGATGCTTCATTTTTGTAGCGGTCCAAGCCACAGGATGGGAACCTCCCTAATGGGGCCCAAACAGCGGCAAATACGGAAGAGATCATCCCAAGTGCTAAAACATTGGCCCTCCATAAAATGCATGTGTGTGCATGCATGTGTGCGTGCGTTCACATATGCCTGCATATGCATGTGTCAACCACTGAGTAGCTGAAGACAGCTGCAGATGATCAGATGTTGGACAAACAAGACACGGTATCTCCTGGACACAGCTTCTCTTGTCACCTGACAGCCTGAGAGGGAAGTGAGCTGTGGCTGCTATCCTGGCTAGGTGGTAAGTGATGATCCCTTATCTGAGCCTGTGCTGTCTGAGAAGATGCAGAGGCCCTAGGGAGAAAAAGGCTGGGACAGTGTGGCTTCCCTGGCAGGAAGAAGTGAAAATTTCAGGACAGGCAGCCTCACTGCCCTGAAACACCACCTGCATTTTTTTTTCAAATTTGATACAGGGTCTCCCTCTGTCACCCAAGTGGGAGTGCAGTGGTGCAATCATAGCTCAACCTCCTGGGCTTGAGCAATCCTTCCATCTCAGCCTCCCAAGTAGCTGGGGCTACAGGCATGTGCCACCAGGCCTGGCTAATTTTTTTTTTTTTTTGAGACGGAGTCTTATTCTGTCAGCCAGGCCTGGGTGCAACGTCGCAATCTCGGCTCACTGCAACCTCCACCTCCTAGGTTCAAGCGATTCTCCCTGCCTCAGCTTTTCAAGTAGCTGGGATCACAGGCCCCTGCCACCACACCTAGCTAATTTTTGTATTTTTAGTAGAGACTAACATGGTTTTGCCATGTTGGCCTGGCTGGTCTCAAACTTCTGACCTCAGGTGATCCACCTGCGTTGGCCTCCCAAAGTGCTGGGATTATAGGCGTGAGCCACCGCACTCACACTTGGCTAATTTTTAAAAAATTTTCTTGTAGAGATAGGGTCTTGCCATGTTGCCCAGGCTGATCTTGAATTCCTGGCTGAAGCAGTCCTCCTGCCTCGGCCTCGCAAAATGCTACAATTACAGGCATTTTGAGCCACCATGCCCAGCCACCACGTGTTATTTCTATGGACAGGATATGCCATTCATCTTCTACATGCATGTCTATTGGCAAGTAAAATGGTAGTCAGGGAACCTCCTTGAGTTACAAAAATAAGTTGTACATGGCCTTTCTTTCATACGATGTTTCCTTCCTTCTTGTTAGCCTAAAGGGATCAGGATACAGACCAGAATGACTGAGTTTGGCTAAAGTAATTGGCAACTTGGGCTCCCATTGGAGAGGGGCTGGTATGGCCCCAGTGTGGAGAGAGGGAAACCACAACACCATCCAGCATAGAAACTGCTTTGAGCAGAGCTGGTTCTAGATCATTTACATGTAATCACTCAGAGCCAATCACAGTTAAACACTGACTCCGGGTATCCCAAGACCACAACTACCTTCCCACACAAAACCCTGGAGTAATTTCAGCTTAAACCCAACAACCAACAACTCAACTACTTGGGATATTACTTTCCCCCACTTTAATAGCAGGTAAAGTAGAAGCACAGGGAGAAAGAAAAATGCATCGGTTATGTCAACAAAACACAGGTGCGTGAAGCAGCCCAAGTAGTAACTCTCGGGTTGAATTGGTTCTGACTGTGCCTCAAGTTTCACTTAAAAACAAAGGCGTGGGTGGTATAATGACCATTGCCAAGCAGCTTCTCAGGAGCTCCCACAGGCTGCCTGCCCTGGGGCCACCAGGGAGATCCCCACCCCACTCAGTGGTTCTCCATGCAGCTGTGCATTGGAGTCGCCTAGAGAACTTTCGAAACATGTAGACTGCATCTCTGGTCCCATTCCAGACATTCTGAGTCAACCAACTGGGGCAACCAGTAATGTTTTCAAAACGGTGCCCTAAAGATTCTGATAAAGAGCTGCAGCTGGGATCCACTAACAGAGCCAGGGCAGAGTCTCTTGTCCCCAGGTCAGTGTCTGGCTTGATACTCAGGGATCCACTGACCTGCAGAGCCCAGCTGCCACCTCTGCAAAGGTCTGGTTTGGAGGAGGGGACCGAGCTCCTGTCCTTTCCGGGTACAGGAAGGGGCTGAACCTGGAGCCCCCGGGGTGTCCAATCTTTTGGCTTCCCTGGGCCACACTGGAAGAATTGTCTTGGGTCCCACATAAAATACACTAATACTAATGATAGCTGATGAGCTAAAAGAAATCGCAAAAAAATCTCACAAAAAGATTACGTATTTGTAGGCCAGGCATGGTGGCTCATGCCTGTAATCCCAGCACTTTGGGAGGCCAAGGCAGGTGAATGACCTAAGGTCAGGAGTTCAAGACGAGCCTGGCTAACATGGTGAAACCCTGTTTCTACTAAAAATACAAAACATTAGCCACGCATGGTGGCACACGCCTGTAATCCCAGCTCCTTGGGAGGCTGAGGCAGGAGAATTGCTTGAACTGAGAGGCAGAGGTAGGAGAATCGCTTGAACTCAGAAGGCGGAGGTTGCAATGAGCCGAGATTGCGCCACTGCACTCCAGCCTGGGTGAAAGAGTGAAACTCAGTCTCCGGGAAAAAAAAAAAAAAAGGTTACATGTTTGTGTCGGGCTGCATTCAAAGCCACCCTGGGCTGCATGTGGCCTGCGAGCCATGGGTTGGACAAGCTTGCTCTAGAACCTGGCTCTGAACCAGTAGCTCAGATCAGTAATCAAGAGATGTACTTTGAATAGTAATGTCAGTCACTGTCATTCTCGGTCACTCACTGGATGGATGATCCTTTGTCAGAGGAGCACTAACAGGCTCTTTTGCACTTAAAACAGCAAGGGATGGGCATTACCCATTTCCCTCAACCACCTGTATGAGCCGCGCCCTCACTCGCTGTGTAGTCCACACTGATCTGCCCAGAAGAACACCGCAGAGCCACCAGATGGGCACCTGGGCTGGACTCAGCACTTCTGAGGGACTGGGGCGGCTCTGGGGAGGGCTCTGCTGCCACTTGGGGTAACCAGTAGGGTGCCAGGGGCAGCTGCATTCCTTTTTGTTAATTAAAAACGGGCCTTCCAGGCCGGGCGCGGTGGCTCAAGCCTGTAATCCCAGCACTTTGGGAGGCCAAGGCAGGTGGATCACGAGGTCAGGAGATCGAGACTATCCTGGCTAACATGGTGAAACCCCGTCTCTACTAAAAAAATACAAAAAACTAGCCGGGCGTGGTGGCGGGCGCCTGTAGTCTCAGCTACTTGGGAGGCTGAGGCGGGAGAATGGCGTGAACCCGGGAGGCGGAGCTTGCAGTGAGCCGGGATCACGCCACTGCACTCCAGCCTGGGAGACACAGCAAGACTCCGTCTCAAAAAAAATAAAAATAAATAAATAAATAAAAACGGGCCTTCCCTCACATCCTTAAGGGCTTCTTTTTCCCATGCTGATGTAAGAGGCCTGGGAAAGCACTACAGGCCAAGTCAGTCCAGAGCCGAAATACTGTTGGGATTTGCTGTCAGCCCAGGGTCCCCAGAGGCACACACCCTCAGCCTGCTCAACCCTGCAAAGCAGGCACAGGCCATTCCCACAAACATGACCTCCTGTCAAGTTCTGTGGGGGACAAGCCTGTGTGGGTGTGAATGGGAGTGTGAAAGAACCGGAGGTCAAAGGCGTGGGCCACGAGGACCGTGGGTTCCCTAGCATGAAAGAGGCCGGCTGCTCTGCAGCACGGAGACTATGGTGGCAGAGGTGTGGTGCGCCTCCCAGGGACTCCAGCAAAGCAGCCAGGGGTTCCCTTGCATTATCACAGGCTTTCCTTTTGCTACAATGAATCAAATAAGGGACTATGAGAGCTAAAAATGTAATCAAGTTCTAGGTGTTAACATTGTTACCCAGAATTCTCATCTTTCCCCAAACGCAGGGCCCATGTGTTTCCAGGTTGTCCTGAAGCAGATGTTTGCTTTTGTGTGTTTTTTTTGGATAAAACAAGCACAAGGTTCCCAAGAGCAAAGTTTTGTTGTTATTGTTGTTGCTGTTTTTTTAGAGACAGTCTCGCTCTGTTGCTCTGTAGCCCAGGCTGGAGTGCAGTGGCTCAATCATAGTTCACTGTGCCTCCAACTCCTGGACACGAGCAGTCCTCCTGCCTTGGCTTCCTAAAGTGCTGAGACTACAGGTGTGAGCGCTACCACACTCAGCCAAGGGCAAAGTTTTTATAAAGGCAAAAGCCAGGGTATTTTTAGCAAAAAAAGGAGACTAATTTGGAGGTGCTGTTTCACTGAATCTCTGTGCGGATGATGTGTTCATTCACCCAATGTAATTAGCAAAACAAGCCTGGGGGTGGGGTCTTGGTCTGGAAGGAGGGAGGCTGCCCTCTTTAGAAGCGTTCCACGGGAGAGCAAAGCACCCCAATTTACACTCCAGCTGCGTTTGCATTTGAGACAGGAACACGGTGGGACCCACTCTGTTTCTTATTTGGGTGTTGGTCCACTAGGATTGAGCCTGCCTTTGAAGTTCCTCTAGCTGGGTGGTGGGCAGAGCAGGGTCAGTGGACAGTAATCAGGTGCTTCCAGGACAAATTGCAGTAGGTGGCAGTGGTGGCTGCTCCGGGGCCTCAGGGGTTACGTCCCAAAGTACCTGTAGATTTGGGCCACATACTGCATCACACTCTGCCAGTCAGGCTGGTCTGTGTTCAGCATCTTGCTGTGAGCAGGGGAAGGGGATGGAGGACAGAACACAAGGCAGGACATAACAGATCCCTTCCCCTCAGAGACTTCAATCCAGGTTAAGGCTTATGCTGCCTGGAAACCCTCCACCTACACAGATGGGATGTGAAGACCAGCACAGGTGGAGCTGAATGTGATGAGTTAAAAGAAAAGACCTTTTCTCCCACTTATTCAGGAGATACTATCCCTTTCCAAAAATCGAAGACATGACCTCCCGCCACTTTCATCTTTTAACCGTATGACAGCATTTTAAAAAGTTTTAAAAAGAAAACTCAGGCATGGTAGCACACACCTGTAGTTCCAGCTACTTGTGAGGCTGAGGTTGGAGGACTGGTTGAGCCCGGGAGGTTGAGGCTGCAGTGAGCCGTGATTCTGTTACTGCACACTAGCCTGGGTGCTCTGGGTGACAAGAGCAAGTCTCAAAAAAAAAAAAAAAAAAGAAAAGAAAAAAAGAAAAAAGAAAAATAAAAACTCACCCATTAAAAACCCTTTAAAAATTAGCAAATTGAATCCATTAATCTATAAAAGAATAATATATCATGATCAAGTGGGGTTCATCCCAGGAATGCAAGGGTGGTTCAACATTTGAAAATCAATGTAATTCATCATATTAATCAATTAAATGAGAAAAACCATATGATCGTATCAACAGATGAAGAAAAAGCATTACATAAAATTCAACAACCATGACAGTTATTTGTGCTAACTCTCAGCAAACTAGAAATAGAAGAGAACTTTTGCCTAATAAAGGATAGGTGCAGAAAACAACAACTAGCATCATACTTAATAATGAAAGACCTGAACACCTCCCTCACAAAATCAGAACAAGGCCAGGATGTCTTTTCTCATCTGTCCTATTTAACACTGTACTGGAAGTTCTAGCTAATGCAAAAAGGCATGAAAAATAAATGGCACACAAATTGGAAAGGTAGAAATAAAACTGCCTTTATTTGCAGATAACATGATTGTTTATGTAGAAAACCCCAAAGGGTTTACATTGCAGGTTTAGCAAAGTCTTAGAATACAAAGTCAGTATACAAAATTCAATTGTGGCTGGGCGCAGTGGCTCACGTCTGTAATCCTAGCACTTTGGGAGGCTGAGGTGGGTAGATCACGAGGTCAGGAATTAGAGACCAGCCTGGCCAACACAGTGAAACCCCGTCTCCACTAAAAATACAAAAATTAGCTGGGCATGGTGGCGCACACCTGTAGTCCCAGCTACTCGGGAGGCTG
The DNA here is from genome assembly GCF_003255815.1 of Theropithecus gelada. Lineage (NCBI taxonomy): Eukaryota > Metazoa > Chordata > Mammalia > Primates > Cercopithecidae > Theropithecus > Theropithecus gelada. The sequence goes on along the minus strand of NC_037684.1, from coordinate 76,389,752 downwards.
AGGTAGGAGAATCACTTGAACCCAGGAGGTGGAGGATGTGGTGAGCTGAGATCGCACCACTGCACTCCAACCTAGGCAACAGATCAAGACTCCCTCTAAAAAAAACAAAAACAACAAAAAACAAAAAAACCGGGCTGGGTGTGGTGGCTCACGCTTGTAATCCCAGCACTTTGGGAGGCTGAGGTGGGCGGATCACAAGGTCAGGAGATCGAGACTATCCTGGCTAACACGGTGAAACCCCACCTCTACTAAAAATACAAAAAAACAGCCGGATGTGGTGGCGTGCACCCCTAGTCCTAGCTATTTGGAGGGTGAGGCAGAAGAATCGCTTGAACCCGCGAGGTGGAGGTTGCAGTGAGCCAGGATTACGCCACTGCACTCCAGCCTGGCGACACAGCGAGACGCCATTTCAAAAGAACAAAACAAAACAACAACAACAAGTCAATTGCTGTCCTGTATACCAGAAATGAGCAATTGGATTTTGTAATAAGAAAAAAAAAGCCATTTACAATTGCACCACCTACCGCCTCCCCCCAGCCCCGAAAAAAAAAAAAAAGAACTAAGGTCTAAATCTAACAAAATAGGTGCAGGATCTATATGCAGAAAACTACAAGACACAGATAAAATAAATCAAATACCTAAATAAAATAAGATATATTCTGTGTTCCTGGACTGGAAGACTGAACACTGTTCAGATGTCAGTTCTTCCCAGTCTGATTTACAGAAACAATACAATCCTAATCAAAATTCTAGCAAACTTTTTTTTCGGTAGATAATGACAAACTGAGTCTAAAATTAAAAAGGCAAAGTACTAGAATAGCCAAAGCATTCTGAAAAGAACGAAGACTAGATTTCAAGATTTTTAATAATGCTATATTAATCAAGACAGTGTGGTATTGGTAAGAAACAGATTCTTAAATCAATAGAACAAGAGAGAGCTCAGAAATAAAACTACGCAAATATAGCCAACTAATTTTTGACAAAGGTGTACAGAAGGTCAATAGCTAAAGGACGCTCTTTCTAACAAATGGTGTTGAAATAACTGGATGCCCATATGCAACAAGAAAAAAAAAACCCAAAACCTATATTTTATAGTTTGCACAAAAATAAATTAATTCAAAATGGATGATAGACCTCAATGTAAAAAGCAAAAATACAAGCCTGGCATGGTGGCTCACACCTGTAATTCCAGCACTTTGGGAGGCTGAGGCAGGCAGATCACGAGGGCAGAAGATCAAGACCATCCTGGCTAACAAGGTGAAACCCCATCTCTACTAAAACTACAAAAATTAGCATGGCATGGTGGCGGGCGCCTACAGCCCCAGCTACTCAGGAGGCTGATTCAGGAGAATGGCATGAACCAAGGAGGCAGAGCTTGCAGTGAGCCGGAACTGCATCACTGCACTCTAGCCTGGGCAACACAGTGAAACTCCCGTCTCAAAAAAAAAAAAAAAAGCAAAAGTACAAAAGTTCTAGGAAAAAATACAGGTGAAAATCTGTGTGATCTTGGGTTTGGTGATGAGTTTTTAGAGACAACAGTAAAATATCATCAAGAAAGAAAAAAACTGGCTGGGTGCAGTGGCTCATACCTATAATACCCGCACTTTGGGAGGCCAAGGTGGGAGGATCACTTGAGCCCAAGAGTTCAAGACCAGTCTAGGCCACATAGCAAGACCCTGTCTCTATTTTTAACTTAAATAATAATTTTTCTAAAGTTAAAACTTTGTGCTAAGAGAGATTCTGCTGAATGGAAAGACCAGCAGCCATAGACTAGAAGAAAATACCTAAAAATTACATATATGATAAATGACTTGTATTCCAAAATACACAAAAAAAATTCTTAAAATTCAACAGGAAAATAATCAGATAAAAAAATGAGCAAAAGGTCTGAATAGTGACTTGAACAAAGAAGATGGGCTGGGAAAGAACCCTATGAAAAGAGGTTCTGCGTAATGTGAAGTAGGGAAATACCAATTAAAGCCACGAGATACTATGCTACACATATTAGAGTGGCTAAAATCTAAAAAATGACAATACCAAATGCTGATGCAGAGGTGGGGGCAACAGGAACTCTTACTTTTGAACTCTTACTTCTCACAACTAAAACCACCACCAAAAAGTCAAATCATTTATGGAATAACTTTTGTAACGTGGACACAAATTCTTCCAAAAGATATTAATTCACCCAATAATTTTTCAGACAAGAAACTGAAAACCCACAGGGAGATAGCAAGTGAGATGCTAGGGTGGTGACAGGCTGGGAGGCTTGACAGTGGGTGCTGGAGGCGATTTTGAAGCGTAGGTGCATGGGGAGGGTCTCCAGGTAGCATTCAGCCTAGAAGGTGCTTTCTTCTCCCTACATAGTGCTAAAGTAGGCCTTTCTCAGTAAAATTTCCAATTTACATAAAAGGTGAATTTAGCAAAGTTCCCACTATATCTAGATAAAAATACAGCCTAAAGTGGGTAACCACAGAAAATAACATATATTTTTCATTTCAATCTTATATTTTTCATTTTAACTTGAAATATACAACTATACATACTCATTTGCCCATCTAATGATTTGAACCTAGGCCTTTTATCTGAGCATGGTCCAAGGTCGAGGGCTTGATGCCATCTTTCTTGCAAAAGCCAGACCCAAAATGGACAGTCCAAAAGGCCCTAATTTACTTTTTAAAAATTTTCAAGCAGAGCAAAAATTTAAAAACAGTTATGAAGCAAACTGCAGAATCCATCTAGATGTTTATAATTACTTCCAATCTTTTAACAGCTCCTCATTGTGAAACATAAGATACATTCAAAAAATATATAATATAAATTTGTAATTTAATGAGTTATTATAAAGCAAATATTATATATGATCACCTCCCAGATCACAATCTGCATCCCAGAAGCCCCCGTGGGATGGGGCTTCCCATCACAACCTGCCATGACAGGTTGCCAGTACGCCCTTCGGAATCTTCTGCATTGTTCATCTGACAAGGAGAATGCTTCTACTGTGCATCTGAAGCTGATTCTGAACTTCGAGGCTACTGAGGAACTGTAGATCCAGAAGCCAAGTAGCCTTTGTAATGGTATGTCAGCTCTGATATAGGGAAATCATCCTCCCATGTGGTTTGGTGTGGACAGCTATGGGATGGATTAACATGGAGTAAGTATCCAATTCGTGGGATGCTGAAGACAGAACAAATGAGATGGAAAAGAAAAAGGCTCCAGCCACGATGAAAATGAACTTGGTTTGGAAAATATTGACTGATAAATGGATGAGCAAAATGTGGTTTATTCGTACAATGGGATATTATTCAGCCTTAAAAACGAAGCGGCCGGGCACAGTGGCTCACGCCTGTAATCCCAGCACTTTGGGAGGCTGAGGCAGGTGGATTACCTGAGGTCAGGAGTTTGAGACCAGCCTGGCCAACATGAGGAAATCCTGTCTCTACTAAAAATACAAAAATTCGTCAGACATGATGGCGCAGGCCGGTAATCCCAGGAGGCTGAGGCAGGAGAATCGCTTGAACCTGGAAGGTGGAGGTTGCAGTGAGCCAAGATCGCACCACTGCACACCAGCCTGGGTGACAGAGCGAGACTCTGTCTCAAAAAAAAAAAAAAAAAAAAAAAAAAAAGGAAGGGAATCCTGGTACACGCTAAACCTGGATGAACTTTGAAAACATTATGCTGAGTGAAATAACCCAGTCACAAAAAGACAAATCCTGTATGATTCCACTCAAATGAGGTACTAGAGTAGTCAGATTCACAGAGACAGAAAGTGGAATGGTGACTGCCAGAGGCTGAGGGGAGGGAGAATGGGGAGTTAATGTTTAATGGGTACAGAGTGCCAGTTTGAGAAGATGAAGACTTCTGGAGAGGAAGGTGGTGACAGCTGCACCCACAACATGAATGGACTCAATACCACTGAACTGTAAACTAAAAATTAAGACGGTGACTCTTACGTGTATTTTACCACAATAAAAAACAAACAAGATAAAACTTCTTGCTCTTGGGAGCTCGTGGTCTTGCGGAGGTGGTGGGGGGAGATTTGCCATATGATCAGATAAATTACAATATAATAGGGTTATGTGCTCGATTATACCATGAATAAATTGTGTTTTAGGAGCCAGAGGGTGGACACAACTGTCACCGTGGTTGAGGGCATGGGCTCTGGAGCCACCTGCCTGGACTTGCCTCTTGCCTATGCTGCTTATGAGCTGTGTGCCTCTGTTTCCCCCTGTACAGTGTATTCATTTTCCAGAACCTCTGTGAGAGTTCAATAAATCTATGCGTGGAAAATGCCTAGAACAGGTAAATGGTAAATAGACATAGTAAATATTATTCTTCATGTAATCAAGCTCAAATTAGCTTTTTTTTTTTTTTTTTTTTTTTGATATTGAGTTTTGCTCTTGTTGCCCAGGCTGGAGTGCAATGGTATGATCTTGGCTCACCACAAACTCTGCCTCCTGGGTTCAAGTGGTTCTCCTGCCTCAGGCTCCTGAGCAGCTGGGATTACAGGTGTGCACTACCAAGCCCGGCTAATTTTGTATTTTTAGTAGAGACGGGGCTTCTCCATGTTGGTCAAGCTGGTCTCGAACTCCTGACCTCAAGTGATCTGCCTGTCTCAGCCTCTCAAAGTGCTGAGCTCAAAGGTGTAAACCACTGTGACCAGCCTCAGATTAGCTATTTAAGTACAGCTCCTCAAGTTTAGACTGCAGAGTAGGTATGGCCATGCCTCAGGAATCGCTTTGTAGTGACCTCCCTAGAGGGCGCCTGCAGTACCCAGTCTGTGTGTGCAGCAGCTGACCTGGTGGGCGTGCTGGCACTCAGTGAGCAACAACCCTCATGGACTAAATGGCACGGTACAGACATGGCAGCCCTGGGGACACACGTTCTGACCGTTTTTACAACAGCAATGTCACATACCCTCCCTCACCAAATTCTTTCTGTGGGGAATTGCTCACACTTGCAATTGGGCCGGCTAAGATGCTTTCCTTACATGGTGGCTGAGGAGGAACACTTTCTAAGATCTGGGGGACACTGCAGAACTTCACTATTAAAGATTGCATCCTCTCACACCAGTCAGAATAGCTACTGATAAAAAGTCAGGCTGGGCACTGTGGCTCACACCTGTAATCTCAGTACTTTAAGGGGCTGAGGTGGGAGGATTGCTTGATCCCAGGAGTTCAATACCAGCCTAGGCAACATGGTGAGAATTCATCACTACAGTTTTTTTGCTTAAAATTAGCTGGGCATGGGGGCACATGCCTGTAGTCTCAGCTACTTGGGACGCTGAGGTGGGAGGATCACTTAGGCCTGGGAGGTCAAAGCTCCATGAGCTATCATATCATCATATCACTGTGCTTCAGCCTGGGTGACAGGGCAAGATGCTGTGTCAAAAAAAAACAAAAATAAAAAGTCAAAATATAACACATGCTGGCGAGGTTGAGGAGAAAAGGGAATGCTTATACCCTATTGGTGGGGATGTAAATTAGTACAGCTACTGTGGAAAGTGATGTAGAGATTTCTCAAAGAAATCAGAACTACCATTCAACCCACAAACCCCATTACTGGGTATATATCCAACAGAAAATAAATCATTCTACCAAAAAGACATATGCACATGTATGTTCATTGCAGCACTACTCACAATAGCAAAGACATAGAATCAACCTAGGTGTCCATCAATGGTGGACTGGATAAAGAAAATGTGGTTGGCCAGGCGCAGTGGCTCATGCCTGTAATACCAACACTTTGGGAGGCCGAGGCAAGCGGATCACGAGGTCAAGAGATCAAGACCATCCTGGCCAACATGGTGAAAGCCCGTCTCAACTAAAAATACAAAAATTAGCTGGGCATGGTGGTACATACCTGTAACCCCAGCTACTTGGGAGGCTGAGGCAGGAGAATCGCTTGAACCAGGGAGTCAGAGGTTGCAGTGAGCCAGGATTGTGCCACTGCACCAGCCTGGTGACAGAGAGAGACTGTCTCCAAAAAAAAAAAGAAGAAAGAAAGAAAAAAAGAAAATGTGGTACATAAACATCATGGAATACTACACAGCCATAAAAAAGAATGAACTCATCTCCTCTGCAGCAACATGGATGCAGCTGGAGGCCATAATTCTAAACTAACTCACACAGAAACAGAAAACCAAATATTGCATGTTTTCACTTAGAAGAGGAAGCTAAACACTGGGTAGTCATGGACATAAAGATGGGGACAATAGACATTGGGGACTACAAGAGAGGGAATGGAAGAAGGGAGGCAAGGGTTGAAAAACAACTGGGTGCTATACTCACTACCTGGGTAAGAGGATCAATCAGGCCCCAAACCTCAGCAGCATGCCATATACCCATGTAACAAACCTGCACATGTACTCCCGGAATCTCAAATAAAAGTTGACATTATAAAAATAAGTAAATAAAGATCTCATCCTTGCTAATATGTTATACCCAGAAACTTCTATTTACTTGCATACATACATATAAGAACATTTTCCCTGCATAATCTAACTACAGAACTTAATGGAAGATTTATGGATTATTACTGCTGTCACTTCTGACTGGGTGTAGTCTAAAAGTGTCATGTATAATTCAATATATTATTTCCTTTTTTTTTTTTTTTTTTTTTGAGACAGAGTCTCGCTCTGTCACCCAGGCCGGAGCACAGTGGCGCTATCTTAGTACACTGCAAACCTCCACCTCCCAGGTTCAAATTATTCTCCTGCCTCAGCCTCCCAAGTAGCTGGGATTATAGGCATGTGCCACCATGCTTGGCTAATTTTTGTATTCTTAGTAGAGATGGGGTTTCACCATGTTGGCCAGGCTAGTCTCAAGACTCCTGACCTCAAGTGATCTGCCTGCCTTAGCCTCCCAAAACGCTGGGATTACAGGCATGAGCTACTGTGCCCAGCCTATATTATTTTTCAATCTACATCACAGTATTGAAAAACAAATGTAAGAATGTAGGACATTTCTATGTCCTACATGTGAGGAGTCAGCAGCTCCTCACAGACCATCCATATAAATAAATCCCTGGCTCTGACAATTAGGACAGGAACATAATCTCATTCTCTTCCCAGCTAACTTCTATAGTGCATTAGGCAAAAATTAAGACAAAGATAATAAATTCAAAAAGCAAGGCCAGGGGACAAAGATAATAAATTCAAAAAGCAAGGCCGGGGGCAGTGGCTCACGCCTGTAATCCCAGAATTTTGGGAGGCTGAGGCGGGTGGATCGAGGTCAGGAGTTCGAGACCAGCCTGGCCAACATGGTGAAACCCCATCTCCACTAAAAATACAAAAATTAGCCATGTGTGGTGGTGGGTGCCTGCAATCCCAGCTCCTCAGGACTTTGAGACTCTGTCTCAAAAAAAAAAAAAAAAAAAAGAGAGTGGGAGATTAAGAAAGTATAAAACCCAGCTACTTGGGAGGCTGAGGCAGGAGAATTGCTCTAAACTGGAAGGCAGAGGTTGCAGTGAGCCGAGATCACGCCATTGCACTTCAGCCTGGGCAAAAAAGCAAAATGCCATCTTAAAATAAATAAATAAAAATAAAAAGCAAATTATTAATTAAAACACTCCAAAGAAAAATATCTTCCGCATAGAATATAATCTTCCAACAACGTCTCATTGTATCTTTATCCTTACCTGATCTCTCTGTTGGTACTCGTTAGTTTTGTTGTTTCTGAAGGGAGATCCCTGCTACTCCACCCTGGTCAGATGTGTAAGTTTCCTCGCTCCTTTTTAAATTCCCTGGACTTGTAAATACACAATAGGGATATCTGTTTCTTAAAGATTTAGTAGAATTTGGGCTTGTTGGGACATTTTTTGCTTGTGTGACTACATTTTAAAGTATGAATTCAACCCCTTTAATGGTTAAAAGTTTTAATTCTTTTTAAGTTTTGGAGAAATATTTACATTCAATGTTTGAAGAAATGTATTTTTCTAGAAAACTGTCTATTCTGTTTCAGAAATATACTGGCATAGAACTGTTCATGGTGTTGAGCTTTCTACAATAGCTGTACTTTCACTTTCTCATTTCTTAGATTCCCCACATCCTCTGAGGGTTATCAAATTATATCTCACTGTTATTTCAACTTAGATTTTCCTGATCACTAATGAGACTGAACATCTTTAAAAATGTCTACTGGGCATTTGTGATCCTCTTCTGTGACTTGTCTATTCTAGCCTTTGATAATTTCCTGCTAGGTTGTCTTTTTATTACTGGTTAGCAGAAAGTTGTGGGGGAGTTTTGTTTTGTTTTTGAGACAGAGTCTCACTCTGTCACCCAGGCTGGCATGCAGTGGGGTGATCTTGGTTCACTGTAGCCTCGACCTCCTGGGCTCAGCCAATCCTCCCACCTCAGTATCCCAATTAGCTGGGATCACAGTCATGCAACATCACACTTGGCTAATTTTTAAATGTTTTGTAGAGATGAGATCTTGCTATGTTGCCCAGACTGGACTCCAACTCCTGGGCTCAAGTGATTCTCCTGCCTCAGCCTCTCATAGTATTGAGATTACAGGTGTGAGTCACCATGCCTGGCTAGAAATTTTTTTTTTTTTTTTTTTTTTTGAGACAGAGTCTCGCTTAGTCGCCCAGGCTGGAGTGCAGTGGCGCGATCTCGGCTCACTGCAAGCTCCGCCTCCCGGGTTCACGCCATTCTCCTGCCTCAGCCTCCCGAGTAGCTGGGACTACAGGCGCCCGCCGCTTCGCCCGGCTAATTTTTTTGCATTTTTAGTAGAGACGGGGTTTCACCATGTTAGCCAGGATGGTCTCGATCTCCTGACCTCGTGATCCGCCCGCCTCGGCCTCCCAAAGTGCTGGGATTACAGGCGTGAGCCACCGCGCCCGGCCCATTGAAATTTTTAATAATTACCTATCTTGTCTTTGCTCTTCCTGCAGTTTCATAATAATGTGTCTAGATGAATATTTTCTTTTACTCATCCTGCTTGAGCTAAATGAACAATCTGTGAACTCCTGTCTTTCATCATTCTGGAAAAATTTCAGGTGTCTTATCTTCAAATATTGTTTCCACCCCATTCTCTCTATCCTTTTCATCTGGAATTCCCTCTGGGCATGGGGTACAGCCATCGTCTGATTTTTTTCGTCTATGTCTCTTAAGCTCTGAGACAGACAGTATTAGATAGCCCAACAGTCATTCCCAAGCTCTCTGTCCCTTGCAGGCTTCCCACTAAAGAAGCTGAAAAATGTTATATGCTCCCTTCCTCAAACACCCTTGTAGCTGGGGACCACGTAACAGACTACTGTCAATGAGCCAGAGAAACCCAGGAAGTCTTTTACTTTTATTATTTAAAGGGAAAAAATAGGAGGGACTTATCTCTTCCTCTTCTTCCTGCCCTGCAGGTGGAAGTGATATCTAAAGTTTGGCAGCTAAAATGAACCAGTCACAAAGGACCAAGTATGTGGAAAAAAGTCAACAGATTAAAGATGGTGAGCATGGACAGGAGACACTCTGGGGCCCCGATTACAACACTGAGTGGTGAACCAATCCTGAAACTACTTTTATTAAAAAAGAAAATTAACATTTTTAATGGTTCAAGCAACTGTTGGTTTCTTGAAGGTGAACACATACTAATTCAACCCCTCTATTATATTTCCTATTTTTTTAAATATCTCTTTTATATTCTGGGTAATTTCCCTACATTTATTTTCCAGTTCATTAGTTCTCTCTTCTCCTGCATCTAATCAGTTTGGCAACACATCTCATTGTGGCTTTAATTCCAAATTTTCATTTCTAGAAGTGTTCTTTTTCCAAATTTCTTTTTTAAATAGAATCATTCCTTCCTTGTGGTTTTCTATTGTTCTCTTTCTCTCTTTAATATGTTTAAACACAATCTTTTTGTAGTCATTATCATCTCAAATTCTGGTAGATAATCTTTTCATTTGCTGTATTTGCTGAATAGTTCAAGTAGATAATTTTCACGAGCTATTGTGTACTATAAGCCCAGGGGCTTCTGTATCTGGGAGCAGAGCATAATCTAAGGTCTTTATGCAGCATAGATACTATAAATGTGGACTCCAAACCTCATCTGGCCTGGTTTTCTTTCCTTACAAGAGACTCTCTCTTTTCCTCTCTCTTTTTTTCTCTCTCTGCCCATAACCAAAAAATACCAGATGGAGACCAGCTTCCTTATCACCTCCCTGGACTGGCAGGTGGAGCTGCAAAAATTTCTGCTCTTACTAAAAAGAGCAGCATGTTGTGAACCTTGGTTGGCTTTACACAGGGGTCTTGGTACTAATGCTGTGTTTATGGAAGTGCAGGACCTTGTCTCTTGTTCCTGTGTGGGCAAACACTGGGGTCCCCAGGTTTGTTCTTCAGTCCTCCCTCTCTATGCTTCCCTAAGACCAAGGGCCTCCACTCTGACAGCTTTAAATACCATCACTGTGCCCGCCCTCTCCAACACAGCAGCCACACATGACGTAGCTATGTAAATTAAATTAATTAAAATTAAAATTGGAATTAAAAATTCAGTCTCCAGACATACTAGCTGTATTTCAGGGACTCAAGAGTCCATGTGGTTGGTGGCTGCCATGAAGGCAGCATAGATACAGAACATTTCCATAATCTCAGGAACCTCCATTAGATGGAGTGGATTATGGATGACCCCCAGATCTGTTTCCAGCTCTGCTCTCCCATCCTGGCTCTGGATTTGCTGTGCAATCACCTGCCTACCATCATCACCTGCATATTTCACAGCACCTCGGACTCCACACGATTTAAACGCAACCTTTCCCCTAGAATGCTTAATAATCCTGTCCAGCCTGCTTCACAAGCAAAGCACCCCACAGAAAAGTAATTTAAAGATTTTAATACATTCTGTGATGGTTAACTGCATGTGTCAACTTGGAAAGGCATGGATGGCACCCAGATATTTGGCCAAATATTATTTTAGATGTTTCTGTGAAGGTGTTTTTTAAAATGAGCTTAACATTTAAATGTTAACATTTAGTTTAAATTAGTAGACTTCTGGTAAAGGAAATGCTCCTCCTTAATGTGGATGGTCTTCATTTAATCAGTTGAAGGCCTTCATAGAAAAATACTGACCTCGCCTAAGAAGAGGAATTTTGTCAGCTGACAGTCTTCATACTCAAAGCATCAACTCTTTGCTGAGTCTCTAGCCTGCTGGCTTACCCTGAAGATGGTGGAGTTGCTAGCTTCTATACTCTTGAGCTAACTTCTCAGAATAAATCTCTCCCCCCACCCAATTACCCCCAATATCCTACTGATTCTGCTTCTCTAGAGGACTCTTAACACTTTAAAAAATTAAATTACTTTGCTCAGTTATTGTCATTACCATGACCATTCTTTGGACTTTATTTAAATCCTGACGTGGAGTAATCAAAACAGAGCTTTTAAACGTATCTATGCCCTCCCCATCTCAGAAAATGGCCCTATCAAACCAGACACCAGGGTGTTGTCTTTGACTCCTTCCTCTCCTCCTCCCCTACAACCAATCTGTCACTAAGTTCAGCTGATTCTAAGACATATTTCGAATCTTTCTATGTCTTTCCATATGCATTGCTACACCCTCATGGTTAGTGGGTGAGGCCAAACCTGAGCCAGGGAGAAGCTCTGCAGGCTCTGCCCCCTTGGACTGCCTGGATCAGCACAGCCTCTCTGGCCCCACTAACTGCATCCAGCCAACTGGCTTTCTTCCATGTCCTGAACCACACCAAGGTGTTCCCTAGCCGCAGCTACTCCTTTGCCCTGGCTCTGCACTGCTCCTCCTCCACCTTCTGACACTGGTTTTGACATCGCTGCCACAGTCTCCCTGGTCTAAATGTGACCCCCATCACTCACTCTCACGGCACTGAGTTTCTCTCTGGGCTCTTTGATGACTTATCCTTGTTCATTTATAGTTTTACTTGTTATAAAGTCTACCCGCTTGCTTGTCTGCCTAGTTCATGAGGGCATCAGAGTTCAGAGTTCATGAGTTCAGAGAGCATGTCTCTACTGTTGACTGCTGTCTTAATATGGTGCCTGGTCCTTGGCAAGAAATTCTTGAGTGACCAAGTGTAGGGCCCAACACAGCATTTTCCAAAGTATGTTCTATGGGACTTACTGTAGGATGGCAAACTGCTGCTCACGGGCCAAATCTGGCTTATAGCCTGTTTTCGTAAATAAAGTTTTGTTGGGACACAGCCATGCCCATTCATTTACAAAGTGTCGAAGCCCTCTTTAGCCCCATGGTAGAGCTGGATAGTTTTGACTGAGACCAACTGACCCACTGAGCCTATTACGTGGCCCTTAACAGGGAAAATGTGCCAACCCTTGTTATCGTGATTGTAGTAAAATAAATAGTAAGTAAAGAGGTTATGTGGATCTGATCTATGTTGGGTTAAACAGTCACACAGATTTCTTAATGTAGGACTTCTTGAAGTCTTTAACGTGTTAATAGGCACTGTGCTGTCTACAAATGTCATGTAATATACAGTGTTCCAGCAGGGAATGTTTTGTTAGTGCTTGCTGGTTCTTTGGAATAGGCTTTGAAAAATGCTGGCCAAGGTCTTGAAACATGAAGGTGAGATTCCAGCAGGGCTTTCTCTGGAAAGCAGTGATAGGAACTTATCAGTGACCACAGTGGGGAGAAAGAAAGGGAAGGAGGGAAGGAGGGAAGGAGGGAGGGAAGGAGGGAAGGAGGGAGGGAAGGAGGGAGGGAGGGAGGGAGGGAGGAAGGAAAGGGCTGATTATCTTAAGGGGCTGGAGCGTGGTGTCCACTCTGAACGATAACATTTAGAATTTATGTACAAGATTTATTGGGAGGAAAAAGCAGAGCAAAAACAGAAACAGAAGGAAAATTTCCCCGGGGAAATGGTAGTTACTCATTGCAGATTATCTCTAACTTTCCCTAGGATATAAATACCTTAGAGATATTTCTCAGTAGGATATGGGACTTTTTGATGGAAGGAAGTCTCAGATACAAAAAAGGTTAACATTCCAAGCATCTCCAAAATTGGTTAGGTCTCTAGGAGAGCTTACACAAATATTGTGTAATATACAGAATTTTATTCCCCTCAATGCAGCAAAAGTCATTTGATAAAAAAGAAGATATTGAATTGCACACGGGAAGGTAAAATCCTAATTTTAGTGCATATCCAAGAATATCTTCCCAGAGTGTTGAGGTTGTACTAAAGTTCCAGACGGGGGAATGTAGATACAGCACTCATGTATAATGCAGCAGGACAGGGCAAAGCAAAACCGCACAGCCCAAGGCATTTGCTTCTAGAAGATGCTTTCGCTTGCCTTGGTTGCCTGGTTACTTGCCTTGCCTTGGTTACTAACATTTGGTACAGACATCAATCACTTGGGGGAAAAGCTGCAGTATACACACTGAATTGTGTACTGTGCTAAATTCCACTGAGGACACAGTTGGATTCGTGGCTGCATTCCCAATACTTCTTCACCTTTGCCGAGGTCTTCCAGGTGCCTCCATGAGGTGTTTATTAATGAATTGACTCTGTACACTAATTGCAAGAGTCAAAAAAAAAAAAGAAAGAAAAAAAAGCAAACCGTCTTGGGAAGAAGGCAGAAGACTGATTAGAAAATGCTGTATGGGCCAAGCGTCATGGCCAAGCCATTACAAGGCTCATGCCTGTAATCCCAGCACTCTGGGAGGCCGAGTCAGTCGGATTCCTTGAGGTCAGAAGTTCGAGACCAGCCTGGCCAACATGACGAAAAAATTCGGCCAAGCATGGTGGCTGATGCCTGTAATCCCAGCACTTTGGGAAGCCAAGGCGGGCGGATCACCTGAGGTCAGGAGTTTGAGACCAGCCTGGCCAACAGGGCAAAACCCTGTCTCTATTAAAAATACAAAAATTAGTTGGGCATGGTGGTGCCTGCCTGTAATTCCAGCTACTCGGAAGGGTAAGGCAGGAGAACTGCTTGACCCTGGGAAGCAGAGGTTGCAGTGACCCTAGATCACGCCACTGCACTCCAGCTGGGGCAATAAGAGTGAAATTCCGTCTCAAACTCTGTCTCAAAAAAAAAAAAAAAAAAATTAGGACAGGCACAGTGGCTCACGCCTGTAATATCAGCACTTTGGGAAGCAGGCGTGGGCAGATCACCTGAGGTCAAGAGTTTAAGACTAGCCTGGCCAACACGGGGAAACCTCGTCTCTACTAAAAATACAAAAAAAAAAAAAAAATAGCTGGGCATGGTGGTGCGTGCCTATAGTCCCAGCTACTGGGGAAGGCTGAGGCAAGAGAATTGCCTGAATCCAGGTGGTGGAGATTGCAGTGAGCCAAGATCATGCCACCGCACTCCAGCCTAGGCGACAGAGGGAGACGCATCTCAAAAAAAAAAAAAATGCCAGGCGTTGTGGTGCACGCCTGTAATTCCAGCTACTCAGGAGGCTAAGGCAGGAGAATCGCTTGAATCCAAGTGGAGGTTGCAGTGAGCCGAGATCACGCCACTGCACTCCACCCTGGGTGACAAAACAGAGAGTCCATCTTAAAAAAAAAAAAAAAAAAAAGTTCTGTACGTTCGTTCTTGCAGGAACCAGCTGTCTCAGGCTCATGGTGATCTAAACAACCTCATTCCCAGGATCTCTCTGGGGTTTTCCCAATAGGTCTTTATTATTACAGCTGTGGAATCAGTTTGAGTTTTCGGGAAAATGTAACAGTTTACAGATCACAGAGGATAAAAGCAGTTCATTCCTCACTGGAGCTCAGCATGTGCAGTAAGAGCCCAGGGAGGACCACACTTACATTAAAGGTCTGGTGAGAGAGAATACAAAGCAAACGCACACATAAGCAGGTTCATGTGAAATCTCAGCAAATGCAGCCTGTGCTCTTCCCCTACTGTGCATTCAGTGTTCAGTCCTTGCCTGGGACTGGTGTATACACACATTCGATTTTATTTATTATTTATTTATTTATTTATTTAATTTATTTATTTATTTTGAGACAGAGTCTCACTCTGTCACCCAGGCTGAAGTGCACTGGTGCAATCTCGGTTCACTGAAACCTCTACCTCCCAGGTTCAAGCGATTCTCCTGCCTCAGCCTCCTGAGTAGTTGGGACTACAGGCGCCTGCCACCACGCCCAGCTAATTTTGTATTTTTAGTAGAGATGGGGTTTCACCATGTTGGCCAGGCTGGTCTCAAACTGCTGACCTCAGGTGATCTGCCTGCCTTGGCCTCCCAAAGTGCTGGGATTACAAGCGTGAGCCACTGGGCCCAGCCACAGACATCCAGTTTCAGTATCTCTGTTCCAATCTCAGGCTAGCTGGTAAACCTCGCGTGGCCTCGTCCTACACACGGAGATCACAGCCCTTAGCCATGGACTTGTGGTGACCTGCACATAGACTCCTGGGTCCCCTCTCTTCATAGCATCCTCCTTTCTGATATCCCATTCCATAAAATGTGCGGCTTCAGCTGCCCTCTCTGGTCACTGCCTGATCACCATCTCCTCAGCCAGTGGGGCTGCTATGCTCTGGTCAGAAGCCAGCTCCCTGCACTGGGCGGTGGATATTGTTCCCAGGTAGAGAACTGGTGAGCTGGCCATCACTGCAGGAGTTTCCCTTCTCTCAGAGATTATTCCCACACTGCTTGTTTCCTAGAGATGAGTTCCAGATGGCTAAGCTTAAAAACTAAAATTATAACATTATAAAAAGAAAATACAGAATTAAGATTATAATCCTGGGGAAAGAAAGCCATATAAGGCACAAAATACAAAAGCAAAACAAAACAAAAAACATAAAAGAAAGGACTGAGAAATCTGACTACAAAAAATGAAGTTTCTGTATGACAAAATTAAAACCTGTGTGTGTGTGTGTGTGTGTATAGAAATAGAGAGAGAGAGAGAGCAAATGTCTAGTATCCAGAATATATTCCTATAATCACTAAGAAAGAGACAGATAACTCAAGTAAAAATTGGCAGGGAAATGAACCAGTAACATACTGAAGAGGAAACACAAATAGTCTGAAATGTACAAAAAGATGTTCAGTCTCATAGAAAATAAAAATGGTAATGTATCATGTTCACCCATTAAACTGGCAAAAATTGAAAAAGACTCTTAATCCATACGGTTAATGAAGATGTGGGGAAATGGGTAGTCTTATATTGGCTGATGGGAACATAAAATGATACAGGCTTTTAAGAACGCAACTGGAAGTATGTTTTGGAAAATGAAAATACAATTTGACTCAGTAATATCACATCTAGGTGTCTGGTATAGAGGAAACAGATATGACACACCCACAAGGACGTTTACTGCAGCATTACTGTTCAAAATGGGGAGCTGAAAATATCTGAATTATCTATCAATTAGGCTAAGAAAACTTATTTATTTATTTGTTTATTTATTTATTTATTTGTTTTTTGAGACTGTCGCCCAGGCTGGAGTGCAGTTGCATGATCTCGGCTCACTGCAACCTCCACCTCCTGGGTTCAAGCAATTTTCTTGCCTCAGCCTCCCAAGTAGCTGAGATTACAGGCACACACCACCATGCCTGGCTAATTGTTGTGTTTTTAGTAAAGATGGGGTTTCACCATGTTGGCCAGGCTGGTCTCGAACTCTTGAGCTCAGGTGATCCACCTGCCTTGGCCTTCTAAAGTGCTGGGATTACAGGCATGAGTCACCATGTCCGGCCTAGACTGAGTAAACTTTTAAAAAATTTTTTACAAAAAACATTCTATTACTCCATTTGCTAATCTTCAGATGTTCCTGTAAAGCTCATGGGAAAACTGATATTCTGATTTTTGATGGGTTTGCTATATGCAGCACCTTCTAGGTACTTGATGTTTTTCACTCATTATTTGATACACATCAACCTAAAAGGTTGGACCTGTGCATTTCTACATTTTCTAATGTGGTCAGAGAAGTCTGGGAAGGATAGAGAATAGCAAATTAATAGATGGTTAGTATCCAAAAAGATTTTGATATACCAGAAGTAGGAACCAAATTAAGTGAGCTGACATTTAACTCAATTCTTCTTCACCTTAATGTGTGTGTTTACATTTTTTCACAATGACCATCTATTACTTTTACAAATTACACATTTTTAAAAATAATACACATTACTAAAAATATTAGTGGTGGGCTGGGTGCGGTGGGTCACGCCTGTAATTCCAGCACTTTGGGAGGCTGAGGCGGGTGGATCACCTGAGGTCAGGAGTTCGCAACCAGCCTAGCCTGGCCAACATGGTGAAACCTTGTCTCTATTAAGAATACAAAAATTAGCTAGGCGTGGTGGCAGGCACCTGTAATCCTAACTACTCAAGAGGCTGACGCAGGAGAATCGCTTGAACCTGGGAGGCGGAGGTTGCAGTGAGCTGAGATAGCACCACTGCACTCCAGCCTGGGCAGCAAAGTGAGACTCTGTCTCAAAAAAAAATAAAAAAATTAAAAAAAAAAAAAAAATATATATATATATGTGGTATCACATATAGACAAAATAGGCCAATGTGGATTCCAAAGTCATGAATGAATAAGAGTTCCAGTAATTACACGATTCTGTGTCAAACAGATCATAAAGGAATGCCTTATCCTTTTCATTCCAAAAATTTTGAAGAAGATTTGGCTGTAAATGAGGGAAACAAGATGCAATTCAACCCTTGCTAGAAAGGCAGGCCTTAATGTTTTTTTTCCTTATGTGATAGGTTAAAGATGTCTACAGATTCTGAGAAATCCTCCATTTAAGAGACAGAGTCCAATTCTCCTCCCCTTGAATCTAGGCTGGCCTTAACAATTTGCTCGAATGTGGAGTAAGTGACTTGGGACTCAGAAGGCCAGTTCCTAAGAAGCTTGAAGTTCCTACCCAGGATTCTGGGAATGCTCTCTTGGACCCCTGAGGCTCCTGGGGTATGTGGAAATTCACGCTGGCCAAGTATACAGGCTGCATGGAGAGAGATGGCGGCCCCACTGTCCCAGCGGCAGCCATGAGGGCTGGTGACCAAGGAGCAGACAGCAGTCATGCCCAAACAAAATGAACACTGTTGTTATTCTAATCCACTGTGTTTCAGGGTGGTTTGCTCTACAGCTATAGCAACCACAACACCTGACCTGACTTCTTTCACATCTGATGCAAAGGAGTGAATCACATCTCTGTGGTGGTGGAAAGCAACCTATTGTCCCCCAAGCAAATAACTCTGGGGTTCCTTGGAATTCCAATTCTGATCCTGTTCATGTTATTGTTTTAGTCACCTTCTTTTTATTTTATATGGCTCATTATCTCCCAAATCAAGGTTGGCAACTTCTGCTTATCTTTTTTTTTTTTTTTTTGAGACGGAGTCTTGGCTCTGTCGCCCAGGCTAGAGTACAGTGGCGCGATCTCGGTTCACTTGCAAGCTCCGCCTCCCGGGTTCACGCTATTTTCCTGCCTCAGCCTCCTGAGTAGCTGGGACTACAGTGCCCACCACCACGCCTGGATAATTTTCTGTATTTTCTTTTAGTAGAGACAGGGTTTCACTGTGTTAGCCAGGATGGTCTCGATCTCCTGACCTCGTGATCCGCCCACCTTGGCCTCCCAAGGTACTGGGATTACAGACATGAGCGACCGTGCCCAGCCTGCTTATCTTTTAAAATTTAAGAAAACGCAGACCTCCTCAACCCACTCAGTTCAATGTCATTACTACTCTGAAACATGCGCTGCAGGGGCCATGCTCATGGCTGTTTCCACTGTGCCTTTCTTTCTGCAACGCTAGGGTGGGCAGAATGACGTGTGAAGGGGGCCTTCGTAGCACCTTTCCAATCAGGCAGGGCAACCTGCCTTCATCAGCACTCTTTCTCTATACTTTCTTCTTGTTTCTTCTTCCAGGTGAATTTTTAATTATTTTGTTAAGTTCAAGAATAAAGTTTGTTGGGATTTTAATTGGAGATTGATTTGGAATAATTCGCCTTTTTTTTTTTTTTTTTTGAGACGGAGTCTCGCTCTGTCGCCCAGGCTGGAGTGCAGTGGCCGGATCTCAGCTCACTGCAAGCTCTGCCTCCCGGGTTTACGCCATTCTCCTGCCTCAGCCTCCCAAGTAGCTGGGACTACAGGCGCCTGCCACCTCACCCGGCTAGTTTTTTTTTGTATTTTTTAGTAGAGATGGGGTTTCACCGGGTTAGCCAGGATGGTCTCGATCTCCTGACCTCGTGATCCGCCCGTCTCGGCCTCCCAAAGTGCTGAGATTACAGGCTTGAGCCACCACGCCCGGTCATAATTCGCTTTTTATTTTTTTTTATTTTTTTATTATTTTTTTTTTGAGACAGAGTCTCGCTCTGCCGCCCAGGCTGGAGTGCAGTGGCGTGATCTTGGCTCACTGCAAGCTCCGCCTCCCGGGTTCACGCCATTCTCCTGCCTCAGCCTCCCGAGTAGCTGGGACTACAGGCGCCCGCCACCTCGCCCGGCTAGTTTTTTTGTATTTTTTAGTAGAGACGGGGTTTCACCGGGTTAGCCAGGATGGTCTCGATCTCCTGACCTCGTGATCCGCCCGTCTCGGCCTCCCAAAGTGCTGGGATTACAGGCTTGAGCCACCGCGCCCGGCCATCATAATTCGCTTTTTAAATGGTTCCTCTCACTATCTGCCCTGACGGAACTGAGGGTTTGAGACTGGGAAAGAGGAGACAGCGACCATGGTGAGTTGGTCCAGGAAGCAGCGCCCCTCCCTTTACTCCTCTGTGGGCAAGAGCCTTCCCATGGCAAGAGGACAGCTGTGTCCCAGACTTGTTCAGGCGGATGCTGCACAGCCTCTCCCTGGAGACAGAATCACAGGAGTTCACATATCAGGAGTGGCTGGGGCCCCATCTTTCTTACTTCCTCTGTTTTCATTTGACAAACACTCAGGAGTCCCCACCTCCAGCGTTTCCTCCCTGAGGTTCCCTGGCTTTGGCATTGTGACACAGGGTCTGGTTGCCTTGCGAGCACAGGTCAACACCTCCTGCCCCCTGGCTAGGTCCACTTCCTCTGGCCCACCAGCAGCTCAGGCAGCGCTGGCCTTGCACAGCACCTGAAGGCAGGTGAAGCCCCGTGGCTCAGCAGGGGCCTCTGGTTCTTCTGTGGCATCGTGAGAGCAGGTCTTCTCTGTGCCCTCAGTTCAGGACCCACACGATTCCCTGCCATCTTCTGTCCCCAGGACCACGCTCCAGGCCTCTGGACAAACACTTTCCCAGAATTTTCTTCCTCTCCTTTCCTCTTCTGCCTTTCTGTTAAGTTGGCTACCTCATTTTCATTAATTCCTCTCTTCTTCCTTGCTTGCTGCTTCTAAAAACTGTCATAACTATGCAAAGCTCTGCTGGCTCCTCTCCTCCTGGAGTCACCTAGGGTCAGTGGACTGGCAGCCCCCCGAAGCCCCATCCTGCTCCTTGCTGAACGTTTACCTGTGTCCAGCAGCTCCCCCAAGGAAACGCTGGAGACACCTTCTCATAAGCCACCTGCACGACTCACTAGCGGTTCAGCCCTCGAGGCTGGGAGTAGAGTCCACACAAACATTTCTAAAGTCCTCCATGTGTGAGGGGCTGAGGAGTACACCTGCAAGGAAGTGTGGTCCTACCGCATGTGATTTACCCATGCTGTGGTGCAGGCAGGCAGCACAGCCTAAGGTTGGGGTGTACAGGAGGCAGGATGAACTCTGGGGCTTCAGGAAAGGGCGAGCCACTACAAGATTCCTCATGGAGTTCTGGGTAGGCCCGGGAGACAAAAATCTGGTTCTTTCTTTGTTTTATAGTAAGTCCTCACATAATGTCATCGAGAGGTTCTTAAGACACTGTGATGTTAAGTGAAATGGTGATGTGCTGTGTCACAAAACCAGTTTCACTGTAGGCTAACTGATATGAGCCACAGTTGAGTTCTCATGGCTTATGGTATGTGGTTTCACCCAAAGCTGCAGTTTCCAGGAACCGACTACCCACACTAACAACTGAGCTGACATCAAACTGAATGAAGCCCCTGGCTAACCTAAATGTCCATTGCTCTAAAGAGTAACAAACCAACCCAAACCGTGACCAGCTCCTCCTCCTCTCACTAAAGCAACTCAGTGTGACTTCAGGAAAATGACTCATCTTTTCTGCCTTTGGTTTCCTCATCTTTCAGATGAAGTGGCTAGATTAAATCAGTGGTTCTGAAATAAACAGTTATGAAACCTGTTCTTCCAACTTGACATTTCTGCAAAGGTTTTTCTTTTTTTTTTTTCAATATGGAGTCTTGCTCTGTTGTCCAGGCTGGAGTGCAGTGTCACAATCTCGGCTCACTGCAACTCTGCCTCCCAGGTTCAAGTGATTCTCATGCCTCAGCCTCCTGAGTAGCTGGGACTACAGGCACATGCCACCATGCATGGCTAATTTTTGTATTTTCAGTAGAGTTGGGGTTTCGCCATGTTGGTCTCGAACTCCTGACCTCAAGCCATCTGCCCGCCTCAGCCTCCCAAAATGCTGAGGTTACAGGCGTGAGCCACCACGCCTGGCCTGCAGAAGCTTTTTTAAAGGTAGGGTTTGCAAACCACAAAATCCAGTGATCTTCTCTTTTACAACCTTCTATGTTTTACCTTGCATTGCCCCAAAGAGCAGCCAGCAGCCACATGTGGCTGTTTAGTTAAAATCTTAAACAAATTTACAAGAAAAAAACAACCCTTTAAAAAGTGGGCAAAGTCGGCCGGGCGCGGTGGCTCAAGCCTGTAATCCCAGCACTTTGGGAGGCCGAAACAGGTGGATCACGAGGTCAGGAGATCGAGACCATCCTGGCTAACACGGTGAAATCCCGTCTCTACTAAAAAATACAAAAAACTAGCCAGGTGAGGTGGCGGGCACCTGGAGTCCCAGCTACTCGGGAGGCTGAGGCAGGCGAACGGCGTGAACCCGGGTGGCAGAGCTTGCAGTGAGCTGAGATCTGGCCACTGCACTCCAGCCTGGGCGACAGAGTGAGACTCCATCTCAAAAAAAAAAAAAAAAAAAAAAGGTGGCCAAAGTACATGAACAGACACTTCTCAAAACAAGACATTCATGTGACTGAGAAACAAATGAAAAAAAGTTCAACATCACTTATTAGAGAAATGCAAATAAAAACCAAAGTGAGATACCATCTCACACCAGTCAGAATGGCAATTATTAAAAAGTCAAGAAACTATGGATGCTGGCAAGTCTGTGGAGAAAAAGGAATGCTTTTACACTGTTGGTCAGAGTGTTCAATCATTCTGGAACACAGTGTGGCAATTCCTCAAAGACCCAGAAGCAGAAATAACACTTGACCTAGCAATCTCATTTCTGGGCATATACCCAAAGGAATATAAATCATTCCATCATAAAGATACAGGTATGCATATGTTCACTGCAGCACTAGTCATAAGAGCAAAGACATAGAATCAGCTCAAATGCCCATCAATCATAGACTGAATAAAGAGAATAAGGGACATATACACCATGGAATTCTATGCTGCCATAAAAAGGAATGAGATCATATCCTTTGCAGGGACATGGATGAAGCTGGAAGCCATTATCCTCAGCAAACTAATGCAGGAAGAGAAAAAAAAAAAAACACTGCATGTTCTCACTTATAAATGGGAGTTGAATGATGAGAACACATGGACACATGTATGGGAGCACCACACACTGGGGCCTGTCTGGGGGCATGGAGGGAGTGACAGCACCAGGAAGAATAGCTAATGGATGCTGGGCTTAATACCTGGGCAATGGGTTGATCTGTGCAGCAAACCATCACGTCACATGTTTACCCATGTAACAAACCTACACATCCTGCACATGTACCCCAGAAGTTAAAAGTTGAAGAAAAAAATTAATAATTTTTAAAATTAAAATACAATAAAATTAAAATTCTATTTCTTAGTCACATTAGCCACCTTTTAAGTGCTCAGCAGCCACTGTGGCTAAGGTTCAGCCAGCACAGATCTAGAACATTCCCATCATCACAGAAGGTTCTACAGGACAGTGCTGCCTTGCCCTTATGCAAACATGCATGCATAGTTCCCCTCTTTTATGCAGATGGCGGCATGTTCTGCTCCCTTACCAAGATATACAGAGCTAGGTCCTTCATGACATCTGGAGGAACAGTTTCAGTGTAGAGACCAAGGGACCGGATGCTGGGCCCAACAGCAGGAGTTCAGTCCCAGCTCTGACCTTTACTAGAGTGTGACTCTGAGCAGTCATGGAGCCTCTTGCTGCTTTGGTTTCATATTCGTAAACTGGATATAAAATGCCTAACTCACGGAATTGTGGTCAAGACCAAATGCACTTAGACAATGTCGGTCACACGGTAAATATTTCATCACTGCTAGCTTTACTTCCGTCACTACTGCCTACTTCATTCTCTGATGACACATGCAGGCCCATCATATGGATGGAGACAGTAGGCGTTTAGGGTGTTTCCAGTCTTTCGTTATCACAAACACTAGTGCAATAATTATCCTCCCAAGCACATCTCTACACACAGGTGGAATCCATTTTGATGGATTCTGCCAAATTGCCCTCAGAGAGGTTCTTCCACCTTAGACTCTGTCTCCCAACAACACACGCGTGACTGTGTCCCTCTACCATACAGCATGTGCCCTTTGATGACGGGCTTCTTTTTACTCAGCACAGGCCCATCCGTGTTGTTGTGTGTGTCAGCCACGCTGCTTCTGCATCCACCCATCCACCTTCTTCTCTCAATACCCCAATCCCCATCATGGTTCAGGAGTTGTGGGTTTCCTCGTGTCCTCCAGAACCACAGTTCTGGCTGAGAGACCACCTGCCACCATGGCTTGAAAACCCTTTCCAACTCTGTAGCCAGCAGAGTTAGATCCATATTCCTGGCCTATGTGGAAAGACGTTAAGTCATAAGTTAATTCACAAAGTTCTAGCACTCCAAAGAGAACATTTTTAGTAAGTGAAATTTTTTTTAAAGGAAACAGCACTTCTATATTTTTGGATGTGCTTACTAAGAAAATAATATGTAATAACTAAAGAATTAATTCAAAGGAATTTTGTTCCAAGATTAAGTTTAGTTTATACTTAGAAAGGCAGAATTCAGCCTCTAAAATCGTAAGTGTCTTGTGGTGAAATTACTTCTTTTTCCCAAATGGACAACATTTCATGAGTAAGGGAATGGAAAAAATGCTCAGTGCAGATTCACTTGGGACTGTAATTATCTAAATAGGCTCACATGCTGTCCTGGGGGATGGAGCGGGAACAGCAGCAAATACCAAAGCCTCCTTTTTCTGAATGGTGACATGATGGCTTTGGTGTTGGGTGTGTCATGTCGCAGCACCAGTTGCTGGCATATTTGACCTACTGAGGCCCTCAGCCTCAGATAGCCCTTGGGAGGAAAGAAGACAAAGATACTTAAATCACCCTCAGTCTCCAGGAGGAGGACACTTTCTGACAATATTTATTTTTGAAAATCCTATTTTTCCTTCCTAAAGCTGGCATGACATCTAGTATTTCTATTTACACGGAAAAAAGTGTAAATGGGCAGTTTTGATATAGATATTTCCTTCAAATGACTCTGGAAAGCCAGAAAATGAGGCTAACTCATGATAATAACCTTTCTTTCGTTTTAGAGACAGGGTCTCACTCTGTCACCAAGGCAGGAGTGCAGTGGCATGATCATGACTCACTGCAGCCTTGAACTCCTGGGCTCAAGCAATCCTTCTGCCTCAACCTCCCAAAGCGTTGGGATTAAAGGCATGAGCCACTGTGCCCGGCCAAGAACCTTTAACTGAAAGTCCAGTGAGGTCTCTAAAAGCCCACCTTGTGAGTCCCCTCACTTTCTCCCGCATTTCATAGGAATTTGGCAGGTTGGAAGAGGCAGGATGTGGGCCCTTAGCCTGCAGGGTGGCTGAGTTTCTGGTCTTCCTAGATGTTCCTCTCAGCCACCGGCCACCATCTCCAGGGGGCATGCTGGCCTCTGCTCTCCCTCCACAGCCCACTGGAACTTTTGCTCTTATCCTCTGCCTCTGTTACACCTCTAATTCTCCAATATGGACCTCGATGAGTTGCCTTGATGAAGGCCTGGAGCCCAAATTGCTGGCAACCAAAACACTCTCTCCTTTTCCTTAAGGACACGGAGGACCTAATCTTCCCATTTTTCAGGTAGGTGGTGGTGAGGGCAGGGAGGGGAGCTGCGTACCATATCTCTGAGAAAAGGGAGGATAAATAAAACAGCTAAGTACTCCTGTTAGAAAAAGCCAGTCTTTCCACACAGGCCAGGAATATGGTCTAACTCCGCTGGCTACAGAGTCAGTACGGGTTTTCAAGCCATGGCGGCAGGCGGTCTCCCAGTTGTGGTTCTGGAAGACACAAGGAAAACCACAACTCCTGAACTAGAATGGGGTAGGGGCTATGGAGAGAAGAAGGTGGACGGATGGATGCAGAAGCAGCGTGGCCGACACACGCCGCAACACAGATGGGCCGGAGGAAGTTGCACTGAGTGAAATCAGCCCCTCACCAAAGGGCACATGCTGTGTAAGTCCACGTCTATGAGGTGCCCAGAATGGGTAAATTCAGAGACAAAGCAAAACGGTGCTTAGAGGCTGAAGACAGGGAATAGGAAGCCCCCACCCCAGTGTTTAAAGCTTACAGAGCTCAGTTTGGGATGATGAAAACGTTTTGGAAATAGAAAGCAGTGATGATTGCACAACCATGTGAACGTGCTTCATGCCTCTGAACCGTACATTAAAACAGTTAAAATGATAAATTTCATATTATGTGTATTTTACAATAAAAAATAAAAAAAGAGGCCAGTCATGGTGGCTTACACCTGTAATACCAGCACTTTGGGAGGCCGAGGTGGGTGGATCACGAGGTCTGGAGATCGAGACCATCCTGGCTAACACAGTGAAACCCCGTCTCTACTAAAAATACAAAAAATTAGCCAGGCGTTGTAGCAGGCACCTGTAATCCCAGCTACTCAGGAGGGTGAGGGCAGGAGAATGGTGTGAACCTGGGAGGCAGAACTGGCAGTGAGCTGAGATTGCGCCACTGCACTCTAGCCTGGGTGACAGAGTGAGACTCCGCCTCAAAAAGAAAAACAAAAAAAATCTTCTGACCACGTGCGGTGCCTCATGCCTGTAATCTCAGCACATCTGGAGACTGAGACGGGTGGATCACCTGAGGTCAAGAGTTCAAGACTAGCCTGGTCAACATGGTGAAACTCCGTCTCTACAAAAATAGAAAAATTAGCTGGGCATGGTGGCGGGTGCCTATAATCCCAGCTACTTGGGAGGCTGAGGCAGGAGAATCACTTGAACCCGGGAGGCAGAGGTTGCAGTGAGCCAAGATCGTGCCACTGCACTCCAGCCTGGGCGACAGAGTAAGACTCCATCTCAAAATAAATAAAAATAAAAAAAGAAAAACCAGATCAAGAACAACAAGGCTTAAGGGACAGACCACACCCCCTCTTCATCAAAGCACCAATAAAAGGAGCTAGGTAAGTGAACTTCATTTGGCAAAAACGGATCCTTGCTGTGAAATAAAAAGTACTTTCATTTAGCAGCATCATTAAAAAAATGTTTAAAAAGTACTTTAAGCATATGCCCTACTTCACAAGCTGGTAAGTAATCTTGCCCAATTAGGATGGAGAGTTTCCAGTTATCCCTTTAAACAGCTGCTAAGAAGTTCTGCTTGGTCATGTGGGTGTTTCTGTCCAGGAGCACCCTGGTGCTACGAGGCTCAGTCTTGCAGAAGTGTCAGCCCACGAATGCAGGCGCGACCCCATGCGTGCTGGTGACTAGGCATCAGATGCCACGAGACGCTGGTGTGGATCCCTGAGTGGGCCACATCAGTCCTTCTCTGTTCACCCTGCTTTCTCACCACCCTCACCCTTGCAGGCTGCTGTCCAACCCCGACTCCTCCAACTCACAGTGCTCCAGATCTGCTCTGGGTCTTGGGAGTCCCTCTTGCTCCCAGGCACAGCCCTGACTTTTGGCTGCACCCCTGGCGACAGTGGCCAGTGGTCTTGGCCCAAGGCTCTTCCTCCATTCTACCCTAGAAAACAGCCCTGGCAAGAGCACTTGGGTCCAGACCCTGCCTCCAACTCTGATTTTTAACCTCAGAACATAGATGGAAACAGTAATGTTAGTATTGTAAAATGTATACTTCAAGATTAAAAGGACTAACTAAAATTAAAGGTAAAAACCATCAAGAAGATAGGGCTAGAAACCTTTATGTATGGTTCGACATAATCTCTTAGAAATCAAAGCTTTTGACACAAACCACAGTTAAGAGTAAGAGACTTCAACACACCTGACTCAGAATTCAGCAGATCAAGTGGCCACATGGGATGGGAGACACTTGATCTCCCACTGAGGCACAGGGGTCGCTGACGGGCCTCAGACCACTCACACCTTGAGCCCTGAGAACAGGAGGAGGCCTAGCCTTACCTCTGTACAACTAACAGGTCCTTTCAGAGGACCTTCTCCAAAACAACAGTATCAGTCCCAGGGAAAACTTCAGTCTTCACTATTAGAGAACATAAAAATTGTCTGGAACTTTTAAATGAAAAGTTTTCCAACTTCCACCCATTTTTTTTTTTTTTTTAAAGCTTCAAGTTTTCATTTGTCAGATTGGAGAGTCAGAGTCTTATACCCAGAGTATAAAACATCTTTGGCCGGGCGCAATGGCTCACACCTGTAATCCCAGCACTTTGGGAGGCCGAGGCAGGCGGATCATGAGGTCAGCAGATCGAGACCATCCTGGCTAACACAGTGAAACCCCATCTCTACTAAAAATACAAAAAATTAGCCAGGCGTGGTGGCGGGCATAGTCCTAGCTACTCGGGAGGCTGAGGCAGGAGAATGGCATGAACCTGGGAGGCGGAGCTTGCAGTTAGCAGAGATTGCGTCACTGCACTCCAGCCTGGGTGACAGAGCAAGACTCTGTTATCAAAAAAAAAAAAAAAAAAAAAGTTTGGCTGAGAATTAATTCTGTCACCAACCCTACTAGAGAAGGCAGTAAAGTAAATACCTATTAGTTTTTTGTTTTTTATTTAAAGAGTCAGAGTCTCACTCTGTTGCCCACACTGGAGTGCAGTGGCATGATCACAGCTCACTGCAACCTTGAACTCCTGGGCTCAAGCAATCCTTCCACTTCAGCCTCACAAGTACCCAAGACTACAGGCATGTAGTGCCACTATGCCCAGCTATTTTTCTACAAAGTTTTTGTAAGAGAAGGTCTTGCTACGTTGACCTCATTGGTCTCAAACTCCTGGCCTCAAGCGATTCTCCCACCTTGGCTTCCTAAAACCCTGAGATTATAGGTGTGAGCCACTTCACTTGGCCCTTAAATTGCATTTTTGACTATATAAAAAGGTGATACAGGGTTTTAGAGCTCACTAACATCATAACTAAAAAGATCAGCCCTTATTAACACAAAACTTCATTTATACTTAAAGCAAGCAACCACAAGCCAAATGTCTCTTCAACAATAAGAATATAAAAAATAATATGCTTGATACTAAATATTAACCGCAATCAAGTAGAGATTTCCCACAACAGTAATACACCATAACCAAATTGGAGTTTTGCCCCCAGATATGTAAGAATTTTTTCCTATCAGAAAATCCATTTGTTATTAATTACATAAATAAGTTTAAAAAGAAACCATATGAACAGCTTATTAACTGCCAAAAAGGAATTTGCTGTAATTCTTATCTATTTCTGGATTTAAAAAATAAGTTTAAAAAGAAACCATATGAATAGCTTATTAACTGTCAAAAAGGAATTTGCCATAATTCTTATCTATTTCTGGATTTAAAAAAACTCAGTAAATTCAAAACACATGCAAGCTTCCCTTAATTGATAAACTATTCATCAGAAAACAATACAAAAATCTTATTTAAAGTAAGATATTGCTATTAATGGAAAAATAAAACAACAATGTCCAGCATTAATAAGTATTAGTTGTTCTGGACTGTCATGAATGCAATAAACCAAAAAAAGTACAAGAGGTATAAATACTGGAAAGAAGAAACAAAATTATCATTATTTGTAATAATTTATCTAGAAAACCAACAAGTATAATGAAATAATGAAAAATGCCAGGGCATAAAAGTCATCACGACAATGCACATCACAGCACTGGCTGACCCTCACGGGGCCCTGGCTGGGGCCCAGGACGCTGTGCCGCACTCAGGTCACACTCTCATTTCTCTGCTCAGCAGCAACCTGTGGCAGAGGACCAGACCCACAGAGCCGCAGAAGGGAACAGCAAGTCCAGACACCACACAGTTCCCATTCATACCTAGGCCTATCAGGTAGTTCAAGAGAGATGATGAAGTAAGTGATGCTGAAATAAATGGCCATCCAGAACAAAGGGGTATGTGTATTTACATAGTGTGTGTGTATAGATGTGTGTGTCTATATATACATATATACACAAATATATATATATATATATATATATATATAAAGGATACACCTGCAATCTCTGTGACAGATATGGTTAATATCCTTCAGGAGAAACGAATAAAGCTCTCTGAGGCCTCCAGGCAGACAGCGATGAAATGCATGCACTCACTCACAATCTCATTCCATTGTGAAGCCCCACGAAACCACAGAAAGGAATTTTTTTCCCCCAAAAGCATTAACTGACAAGGAAAAAGAGAACAGGAAACAAAACAAAACATTGGCAGTTGAAAAGTTGATGGACAAGAAATAACTAACGTAACAGACCTAAGCAAATTAAATCCCAAGACAGCAGTGGGGAAGGGCAAAGACCCAACCTGATTTATGGTACAAAATCCCCCAAAGGCTCAGGAAATTTGTGGCAAGAGGTGCTTCAGGTGGGGGAATGAAGGTGGTTAAAAACAGGAGGACTGGGTTAGAAATCTGTTCACATAGCAGCCAAAGCTCCAGACACTCTCTCTTCTCTGCGCACCAGAGGATAAAATGAGGCCTCTGGACCAGGTGGATATCGAGCAGTTGAGGCACAAGTGATGCACCGAAAACAAGGGAATTAAGTGAATTTACAAGGCGAGGGCTGAGATCGTCACTCTCCACCCCCAGGCCTCTTCTCTGACTGATCCCATCATCCTGGCTGCCAAGTCTAAGCCCTCAAGCAGGAGACTGGAAGGCCCTTCTCTGGGGAATGGATGAGCCCAAGAGGAAGGACCTAAAGACACTGACATCAGGAGTTCGTCATGGACATGCCACGGGAACAGCTCTCTACTATGAAGACCATAGTCGCAGGCCTCATACACAGGTCCGGGCAGTGGTCAGCTTTGCAGAGCCTCCAACTAAACATGAGCAGTCAAACCTTGAGCATAAAGATAGAGACCTAAAGATACCAATGGAGCAAAGGGACTGTAGGAAACAATCCAGGTAGGGAGATTTGGTGATAAAATCAACCTACAATCTTCAGTGAAATTCATATGGACATTACATCTAGGAAACAAGAACAGGATGCTATAAAAAATTTAGGGAACAAGAAAAATCCTAGTAGTTAAAAATATGAGAGCAAACATATACGATGGAATTTTATTCAGCCTTAAAAAGAAATGAAATTCTGACATGCTATAATATGGATGAACCTTGAGGTCATTATGCTAAGTGAAATAAGCCAGACAAAAAGGACAAATACTATATGATTTCACTTATATGAGGTACCTAGAGTAGTTGAATTCATAGTGCTACAAAGTAGAATGGCGGCTGGGGGATGAGGGGAATGGCAGGCCAGTATTTAAAGGGTAAGAGTTTCAGTTTTGCAAAATGAAAAAGTTCTGGAGATTGGTTACACAACAAGGGGAATATACTCAACAATACTGAACTGTACACTTAAAAATGGTTCAGGTGGTAAATTTTATGTTATTTGTATTTTGTCACAATTAAAAATAATAAAATTGAAGGGATGCAAAAACAAAAAAAAAGATAGCAGAAATGAACCATTTAATAGAATTTGTAAGATTAAACTTCGGGAAGTCTCAAGTTTAATCCCAGAAAACAAAACTATAAGGCAAAGAGATAGAAAACAGGAGAAAAAAATATGATAATTAGGGGACCAGGGTAAAGGGAGCTCCAGAAAAAGAAAACAGAGTAGAAGAAATTACCAATGAAATAATTCCAGAAAATAAAGACATGAATTACTGTATTGAAAGGGTGCAGTGAGTGACTAGCATGATGATTTAAAAAAAAGAAAAGAAAAGAAAAAGAAAAAGAAAAAAACCTTAAGCTATACAGCAAGGCCAACCACACTGAAAATTTAGAATCCTGGGAACAGCCAGAACCTCCTATGAGCTTTTGGAAAGAAAAAAGTCACAAAGGACTGGAATTATTTTCTTCTTGCTGCAACACTGGCAAATAGAAGACAATGGAGCAATGCCCACAAAATTATAAAGAGAAATAGTTTCTGACCTAAAATGTTATACCCAAGGAAACCATGAAACATTAGGGTAAAACAAAGACGTAAGGCCATAAAATTTTACCTTCTATGAACCCATTCTCAGGGAGATACTGGAGAAAAAAAAAAAAAGAAAAAGAATAGGATGTAGGATACAGAAGATCAAAAAAGAGAGGCAAAGAACTAACAGGAAATCTGTGCACCAGGCACAGAGGGCGGCCATGATGGAGGAGATCAGAGGCTCCAGAGAGATCTCAAGATGACACTGCTGTGATCCCTGACCCCTGTGATGTGTGGGGATATCTCACAAAGAGTTGGGTTGAATTAGTGACATTTACATACAAAACTAAGTAAACAGGCTGGGTGCGGTGGCTCACGCCTGTAATTCCAGCACTTTGGGAGGCCTAGGCGGGTGGATTACCTGAGGTCAAGAGTTCGAGACCATCCTGGCCAACATGGTGAAACTCCGTCTACTAAAAATACAAAAATTAGCTGGGTGTGGTGGCATGTGCCTGTAATCCCAGCTACTTGGGAGGCTGAGGCAGGAGAATCACTTGAACCCAGGAGTCAGAGGTTGCAGTGAGCCGAGACCGTGCCATAGCACTCCAGCCTGGTAACAGAGTGAGACTCCACCTCAAAAAAAAAAAAAAAAAAAAGATAGAAAAAGAAAACTAAGTAAACAGACAAAAACAGATAATTTTAAGTGGAGGGCGAACAAAAGGTTGTGTACAAGAAAAAGCAGCAGCAGTGTATACTACTACATGGCTAATCTACAAATGTCACTCACAGCATCTTAATGTGAACTCCAGGTACACACAACCACAATGAGAGAATGCAAAGACAGGAAGCACAGAGGCTGGGGGCTGAAAAGAAATAAATCCTCATCTTTCACAGTAGGAGATCAAAATATAACATCTAAAATGAAAACCTAGAAACAGCAGTGATAAGCATGCTATTTAGCAATGTAGAGGTAAATGCCAAAAAATCAGCAAGGTGACTTGAAAACGTTTGACTCTGGGGAGCAGGAAGCACAAGCTCTCAGGCCAGACTGACTGTTTTACTCATCAGGATCTCTGCAGACTTGATTATGGGAACACTGAGCTTTGATAGAAATAAAAACCAACACAAAACAAAAAAGAAGTTGAAAATTTTGAGGAAAAAAGAAGAACATGCAAATAGAAAAGCAAGCAAAGCAACTGTACTAGTAATTCACAGAAGAAAGATATAAATGACTAACTGATAAAAAGTACTTCACTTTCATCTACAATGAAGAATTAAAAGGAATGCCATTTTCTCCTCTTAGGCTGAAAAAGATCAAAAGAGTACATGTATCCAGCATTGGGAATGAGTATAATCTTGTACATTGTGTAGGGAAGTGTAAACTAAATAACCTTACAGGAGAGCAATTTGAGAATATGTATTAAAACGGAAAGTATAACACACCCTTTTGCAAAGCAAATTCACTTCTAGGAACTTATTTCACAAAAATTTAGCAGTATTTTGTAACTATTTAGCACAAGCATAAAAAGGCATAAGTGATATTCATCATCATGGTCATTTTTTATCCCCAGAGATGGTGTCTCTCTTTGTTGCTCAGACTGGAGTAGGGCAGCATGATCATAGTTCACTGCAGCCTTGAACTCTTGGGCTCAAGCCATCCTCCATCTTCAGCCTCTTAAGTAGCTGGTACTACAGGTTCATGCCACCACACCTGGTTATTATTTATTTATTTATTTGGTAGACACAGGGTCTCACGATGTTGTCCAGGCTGGTTTCAAACTCCTGGCCTCAAGTAATCCTCCCACCTTGGCCTCCTAATGTGCTGAGATTACAGGAGTCAGCCACTGTGCCCAGCCATGACACTTTTAAAAATTTGGGCAAAATTCATATATTTTTATTTTATTTTATTTTTAAAAAATTAATCCCCCTCCCTACCTTTCCCTTATGAGTCTCTAAAGTCTACCATACCACTCTGTATGCCTTTGCATACCCACAGCTTAGCTCCCACTCATGAGTGAGAACATATGATTTTTGATTTTCCATTCCTGTGTTACTTCATTTAATAATGGCCTCCAGTTCCATCCAAGTTGTTGCAGAATACATTCTTTCATTCCTTTTTATGGTTAAGTAGTATTCCATGGTGTGTGTGTGTGTGTGTGTGTGTGTGTGTATGTGTGTGTGTGTGTGTGTGTATATATAAACATTTTCTTTATCCACTCATTAGTCAATGGGCACTTAGGTTGGTTACATATCTTTGCAATTGTGAATGTGCTGCTATAAATATGCATGTGCGTCTTTTCCACATAATGACTTATTTTCCTTTGTGTAGATACCCAGTAGTGGGATTGCTGAATTAAATGGCAGATCTATTTTTAATTGTTTAAGGAATATCCATACTATTTTCCAAAGAGGTTGTATTAATTTACATTCCCACCAGTAGTGTATAAGCGTTCCCTTTTCCCCACATCCATGCCAACATTTATTGTTTCTTGACTTCTTAATAATGGCCATTCTTCCAGCAGTAAGGTGGTCTCTCATTGTGGTTTTATTTTGCATTTCCCTGATGATTAGCGATGTTGAGTATTTTTTTCATATGTTTCCTGGCCATTTGTATATCTTATTTTGAGAAATGTCTATTCATGTCCTTTGCCCACTTTCTGATAGGATTATTTGTTTTTTTCTTGCTGATTTGTTTGAGTTCCTCATAGATTCTGGATACTAGTCCTTTGTTGGACTGTAGTTTGCAAATATTTTCTCCCATTCTGTGGGTTGTCTGTTTACTCTGATTATTATTTCTTTTGCTGTAAAAAGCTTTTTAGTTTAATCAGGTCCCACTT
Source organism: Theropithecus gelada (assembly GCF_003255815.1). Classification (NCBI taxonomy): domain Eukaryota; kingdom Metazoa; phylum Chordata; class Mammalia; order Primates; family Cercopithecidae; genus Theropithecus; species Theropithecus gelada. Next base: position 76,355,660 of record NC_037684.1, on the reverse strand, counting down.
ATTTTTGTTTTTGTGGCATTTACTTTTGCGGTCTTAGTCATGGATTCTTTGCCTAGGCTGAAGTCTAGAAGAGCTTTTCCAAATTGCCTTCTAAAATTTTTATGGTTTCAAGTCTCATTAAGTCTTTGATACATCTTGAGTTGATTTTTTGTATAAGGTGATAGATACACAAGTCAATAAATGTGACATCGCATAAACAGCATAAACAGAATTAAAAACAAAAACCATATGATCATTAGATGCAGAAATAGCATTAAACAAAATTCAGCATCTCTTTATGATAAAAGCTCTCAACAACTAGGCATAGAAAGGACTTGCCTCAAAATAATGTATATGTGGATATATGACAAACCCACAACCAGCATAATACTGAATGGGGAAAAGTTAAACACATTCCCGATGAGAACAGGAACAAGACAAGGATGCCCACTTTCACCAATCCTGTTCAACATAGTTCTGGAACTCCTAGCCAAAGCAATTAGGCAAGAGAAATAAATAAAGGGTATCCAGATTGGAAAAGAGGAAGTCAAACTATCTCTATTTGCAGATGATATGATCATATACTTAAAAAATTCTAAAGACTCTTCCATGAGACTCCTAGATTTCACAAACAAATACAGTCGAGTCTCAGGTTACAAAATCAATGTATACAAAGAACTAGCACTGCTATACACCAACAACGACCAAGCTAGGAATCAAATCAAGAACTCAATTCCTTTCACAACAGCTGCAAAACAAAAACAAAAATCTAGGAATATACTCAACCAAGGAGGTAAAAGATCTCTACAACAAGAACCACAAAACCCTGTTGAAAGGAATTATAGATGACACAAACAAATGGAAACACATCCCATACTCACAGAATCAATATTGTGAAAATGATCATACTGCCCAAAGCAATCTACAGTCTGCCGAATGAAATTCCCATCCAAATACCAACATCATTTTTCACAGAATTAGAAAAAACAACCCTAAAATTCATATGGAACCACAAAAGAGCCTGAATAGCCAAAGCGATCCTAAGGAAAAAGCAAATCTGGAGGCATCATATTACTGGACTTCAAATTATACTAGTTACCAAAATGACATAGTACTGGTATAAAAGACCAATGGAACCAAATTTGTGTATTTAAACCAGTTTAAAGTGTATAGTTCAGTGGCTTTTAGTACATTCCCAATGTTGTGCGACCATCACTAGTCCAGAACATTTTCATCATGCAATAGAAAACTGTACCCACTAAGCAGCCACCCCACTCCCTATTCCCCTCTCTCAGCTCCTGGCAACCACTCATCTGCTTTCTGTTTCCGTGGATTTGCCTATTCTGGACTTTTCTTATAAATGGACTCGAACAAGATGTAGCCTTTGCACCCAGCTCTTTCACCTGGCATCACGTCTTCAGCGAACATTCATACTGCAGCCTGTGTCAGTGCCTTACCCATTTTTAAGGCCCAATAAAAAGTCTGTGTTCAATGATCAGGGGGAGGACTCGCAGGACACAGCATGGAGCCATGGCCACAGCTATGCACAGATTTATTACAGTGAAAGGACACAAAGCCAGATCCGCAAAGGGAAAAGGCACAGGGCATTAAGTCCAGGGAAATCCAGGCATGAGCTTCCAAGAGTCCTCTCCAGTAGTCACGGGCACGTTTAATTCCCCCAGGGAATTAATTAATGAGGGAAGCTCATTAGGGACTCTGCATCCAGTGTTTTTATCAAGGGCTGGTCACATGGGCCCCTTCTGCCCAGCATATACCACATTCCAGACTCTTCACAGGAAAGCCACTGTTCAGCACAAACCACATATTTGCACAAAAACAGTTTCAGCACCATGAACCCCTCTCATCAGTTCTGGGAAGGGTGCAAACCCTCCTGTAATCCTAGTTCTCAGACTCCAGCCAAGGACCAGCCTTGCAAGCAGCCTTGCTAAGGGGGAGCCGTCCCAGGCTTCCTGGGTTAACTCTTTTCTGCACAGAGGCAAAAACATGGCTGCCAACAGCATCTGGGCTTTGTATTTTAAGGTGATCTTACTCAGTTTTACTTCCGAAAATCCTGAGGAAGAGGCTGATGGGCCCAGCTTAGACTTGTCAGGGCTGCTTCTTTGGTGTTTGTGCAGATGAAGGTGGGAGAATGCGTCCCTCCCCATCTGCTGTGCAAACAATCTGACAGGTCTCTACACTGTTTGATATTTTTGTTCAGAAAGCCATTTTTATCCCTCAAAGTTTCATACCTCTGGGAGTGCACACACCACTAAGAGTGGGAGCAGGTGCCCCAAAGCACACTGGTTCATGACAGAAAACCAACCAGAAACACGGTCATCAGGAGAGGACTGTGTCTCCCACAACATGCGAATTTTCAAACAAACTCCACTGTTAGCTTGTAGCACAATGCCTGTGCCACTTGACAAGCCACTGTGTCAGAAAAGGCACAGAAGCAGGGAGAGCGGGTAGAAAAGGTCTCAACAGACTGGAAGCCCATAGTGCCGCGCATCTGCTATTGAGGCTCTATCTTCACAACCAAGTCAGGGAAAGGACCACTCTGATGGCAATAAATAAGTCAAAGGCTTTATGTTCTTTGAATTCTGCATGTAGCCCTCAAGAGACCTCTCTCAAAAAAGACAAGAAACAGAGCCCCAAGAGGCCTGATATTTCAGGGGCTGCTTGCTATTTACTGGCTAAGCAGATTTTAGTGCTTGTCTGTGAGAACTCAAGAGACAGAAAAACAATTTGCCTGCAACGTGTGTGTTCTTTCCAGATTTAAAACAAGATTCTGTTTGGATAGCACTCTGTCATCCAGGATGGAGTGCAGTAGCACGATCTTGGCTCACTGCAACCTCTGCCTCCTGGGCTCAAGCTATCCTCCCGCCTCAGCCTTCCAAGTAGCTGGCACTGCAGGTATGTGCCACCACAACCAGCTAACTTTTCTGGTATGCCCAGCCTGGTCTCGAACTCCTGGGCTCAAGGGATCTGTCTGCCTCGGCCTCCCAAAGTGCTGGGATTACTGGTGTGAGCCACTATGCCAAGCCCCAAATACAGGAGATACTTGCATATATCTTCATCGAAGGGATATGTGTATTAGGTTGGTGCAAAAGTAATTGCAGTAATGGCAAAAACCGCAATTACTTTACACCAACCTAATACATATCTTCATCTAAGTGAATTTTTTCTATAAAGGGTCAAATTGTAAATAATTTCAGTTTGGTAGGTCATCTAACTGAAAAATTTCTGTTCAACTACTCAGCTCTGCAGTTGCAGCAAAAAACAGTTCTAGAGAATATGTAAATGGATGTGTGGAGCTGTGTGCTTACAAAACTTACTTACAAAAACATGTGGTGGGCTGGATTTGCCATTCATCTGACTCAAGACTTAAATCTACTTTAACAGTAGCAGATTCACATCATTACTATTTCAAATTGCAAAAGCTCTGATGATATAAAATGTTCACTTTTATTATTTTTATAAAATAAGAACAGATCATGTCAAAATGAGAAAATTCTGAGTTATAACACAGTATATGCAATTCAGGCTAAGGGCATTTTTAGGTAAGCTACTTAGAGAAATACCATTTTTCTGAAAAATGTTTTTATCACTCTTTTATGTGTATATTTTAATTTAAAAAGTCACAGTTTAGGAAGAAATAACTGACTTGTGAATTGTCACAGGGCTGTGAAGTGGGATAGAAGCACTGTGGATCGTGCCCAGCTCAGGAGGCCCCTCAGGTCCATTCCTGACGCTGTCATTCTAGGACAGCACACTCCTCATGGGTTTTATTTCTCCATTTTAAATCTTTTCTCAGAAAGCATCTGGTTTAATTATTAACTACAATACTTCTTCATGGCCTTTCCTTCAGATTTTCCACATCCAAATTGTAGGTCATAATATAACCTCTGACACAAAGAATATGCTTGGATTATGAATGATAATAACAAAATAAATACTTGTGAATCCTGCCTCCCAAGTAAAAACTAGATTACTAATAACTTGCATCTATCTCTTTTACTTTATTGTTTTGCTTCAATTATTATTATTATTATTATTATTATTATTATTATTATTTGAGATGGAGTCTCATTCTGTCACCCAGGCTGGAGTGCAGTGGCATGATTTTGGCTCACTGCCACTGCTGCCTCCTGAGTTTGAGCAATTCTAGTGCCTCAGCCTCCTGAGTAGCTGAGATTACAGTTGCGCGTCACCATGCCTGGCTAATTTTTTGTATTTTTAGTAGAGACGGGTTTTCACCATGTTGACCAGGCTGGTCTCGAACTCCTGACTTCAGGAGATCCACCCACCTCAGGCTCCCAAAGTGCTGGGATTGCAGGCATGAGCCACCGTGCCTGGCCTTCAATTTTTTTTTAATATACAAAGTAATACATGTATATTCTTAAAATTATAGTTTGATAATATTTATAATTTAAATCACAGCTCCTACCCCATCTGATGTACTCCCTCCCAACCTCTTCCTAATCCCTCTACTTAAGCCCTTCAAACTGTATTATTTTTAAATAAATCACTTATTGGTATATAAATCACATACCACAAAATATACCCTTTAAAAATGTGCTATTCAGTGATTTTGAGCATATTCACAAGGTTATGCAACCATCACTGTTCACTTCTGGAACATTTTCAACCCCCAAAGAAGCTCTGTCTTATCAGCAGTCACTCCCTATCCCCTCTCCCCTGGCAACCACTCATCTCCTGTCTCTATGGATTTGCCTATTCTGGACATTTCATAGAAATAGAATCATACAAGATGTGGCATTTTTCACCTGGCTTCTTCATGTAAAAAAAGGCAATTTTAGAAACTTTTTTTTCTGTTAAAAATACAATATGTTTGGAAGGACACAATGGCTCATGCCTGTAATCCCAGCACTTTGGGAGACCGAGGCGGGTGAATCAACTGAGGTCAGGAGTTTGAGACCAGCCTGGCCAACGTCTCTACTAAAAATACAAAGTTAGCTGGCGTGGCAGTGCGTGCCTTCCTGGCCACTGGGGGCTGAGACAGGAGAATCGCTTCAACTGAGGAAGCAGAGGTTGTAGTGAGCCGAGATCTCATCACTGCACTCCAGCCTGGGTGACAGAGTGAGACTCCATATAAAAAATATATATATATATGTATATATATGTGTATATATGTATATGTGTGTATATATGTATATATGTGTATATGTATATGTGTATGTATATGTGTGTGTGTATGTATATATGTATATGTGTATATATACACACATATATATACACATGCATACATATATAAAATGTTCATTGCAGAAAACATAAAAATACAGAAAAGTATGAATTTTAAATATTCACCCAGAGATAAGCAATGTTAAAATTTATATAGATCTCTTTTGCAAAACTGAAATTATACTCCCGAGACTTAGAATCTGCTTTTTGACTTAACATTCTGTGCACATTTTTTCCTGTGCCTTTAAATAGATTTTCCCAACCCATGATTTTTAAGGGTTTTATAATATTCCACCATACACATATACCATAATTTATTTAGTTGATTCCCCTATTGTTAAAAATGTGTACCATTTCCAGTTCTTTTGAAGTAATTATAAATAAAACTATTATGAACTTACTTGCAATTACATCTTTACAGGCATCCATGACTATATTGTTAACAAAAATATCTAGAAATACAATTTCTGTGTTAAAGAACATACTCATTTTTAAGATTCGTGATACACACTGCTCAACTGTCCTCCCCAAAGGCAGTATTCATCTGCACTTCCAACAATGATGTAGTAGGATCCTCACTTGGACCACCTTTTCATTTTAAAAAATCTTCCAATATTGTAAGCAAAGAAACATTTCACGCCGGGCACAGTGGCTCACACCTGTAATCCCAGCACTTTGGGAGGCCGAGGTGGGTGGATCACCAGAGGTCAGGAGTTCGTGACCAGCCTGACCAACACGGAGAAGCTCCGTCTCTACTAAAAATACAAAATTAGCCAGGTGTGGTGGCACATGCCTGTGATTCCAGCTACTCGGGAGGCTGATGCTGGAGAATCGCTTGAACCTGGGAGGTGGAGGTTGCAGTGAGCCGAGATCACACCACTGCACTCCCACCTAGGCAATACAGCAAGACTCCATCAAAAAAAAGAAAAAAAGAAAAAAAATAGCATTTCATTCTTTCATTTGCATATCTTTGGTGACCAATGGGATTGAGTAATTTTACATTTAGTTTACGAAACAATTTCAATATTTCTGGCTATTTATAACTATTTACAATGCTTGTTAATGACTGAAGCCAACCACTTTAACTTATGTAGGGGTTCACCACATTGAGCTTCAGGATCTACAGTCAGAGGTGGTTGTCTGAGCCTGTGCTGCAGAGAAGATGTTCAGTGCTCTGGGAAGGCAGGGTTGCCACGTTAAATCCCCTGGCAATACATGGGGGAGTGCGACAAATACAGGTGCCAAGGTGTCCATGACTTCAAGGGTAGCCACTTTCCAGCTGGGATGGAACAAAGGTCAAGCAACCATTACCTTCTGGAGGCTCTGAACCCTCACCCAGAAGCCCCATTTCCACAAGAAATAATAAACCTATGATGCAATATTGGTTCAACTCTCCAATCTCATTGGGTCCACTCTGTGCCCGCCGACCATCACTCTGTCCCCCCAACATGGCAAGCTCCTTCCTGCCCCAGGCCCTTGGCTCTAACTGCTCCCTGTACCCTGTACCTGGGATCCCTCCACCCCATCTCCACAGAGTTGGTTCTTCCTTTCATTCTGGTCCAGGTGTACATGTCACCTCCTCAGCCGGCCTTCCCAACTTGGAGCACCCCAGGCACTCCTGTCCATCCTGTGCAATTCTCTGCACAGCCCTTCTGCCTGTTCCCCTTCCCCTTTTCTTTTCCTTCTTTATTGTCTGTCCCACTGCCCTTGACTCACCTGTTTCCTGGGGGTCTAGGCCTGGTTGCTGAGCACAGGGTCCAGCAAGAATTTAGAATATATTTAGTGAGTGCACACATGTGTGCACAGAGTTAGCCTGGAGACTGCCCCTCTCCCACCACTCCCTTGGACTGGAACTTGTTTGGTCATTCCACAGTCACGACTCGCCTAATAGACTGTCTCAGGATGGGGGTGAAGGATCCCCATGATGTACCCCCCAACCCTGAAGCTGCCCTGAACCAAAACTGCTGGATGCAGCACTGCCCCCATCAACAGCAGTGCCCAGTCTCCAACACCTGCTCTTCCTGCAGCCTCAGCCAGGCTCCATTCATCTTCTGACTCTCACTTCTCTGGGCCCACTGCTTGCAAAAGAAAATTATAAGCCCCTCAAACATTGATTCAGCCTGGATTACAATGAAAAGATAAAATGTGAATCACAATGATGTGCAAAGAGTGCTTGGAGAAGAAACCTTCCTGCTGACATTGAAATTCTCTTACTAAATTGTCTTTTCTCAATGATCTCACATCAGTGACCTCACTGAAGGCACATAAAGGATGAGGCAGTTAGAGGATATTATACTCCAGCAACTATAAACGTACTGGGAGGAGAAGCATGATCAGAAGAGGGCAAACGTCTTACTTGAGTTTAAACATGTGGTGCTTCTCTTACTCATCAGAAATCATAGTCATTCTGTTCAAAATATCCTGAGAAGGGGAAAGTAGCTCCCTGAGCTACCCAACTATCTGCCATAATTTTTGGTTTAGTTCCTCATAGATGAAGTCCTTAACTATGAAGTATACTATGGTAGCAAAGCTTGTAAACAGGCTTGTTATAGAAAATACCATCTGCTTATTATCATACGGGATATAGGAAAATGGATTTCTGTTAAGAGGAAAATGAACTCAAGAGTCATGAGGTGAATGACTCACTCCATGGGCAGTGTACGGCTTTCTCTGTCAGGAGACTTCAGAATCCTTCTGGCCTTGTAGGATGCTTGACATAAGGGGTGCCTCTAGGGCTTTCTCTGTCAAGAGACTTCAGAATCTTTAGGTCTGGCCTTGTAGGATGCTTGACATAAGGGGTGCCTCTAGTGAATCCACATCCAGCTGTGGAACCTCGTTCTTCCTTGGCCTGTGGGTTGACTGGGACAGGCCAGCACTAAAGCATTAGAGTGCTGAGGCTGACAGCTGCAAGTGTGGTGCCACTGGGTCCTTTGTCCTCTCTCTCCTTGTTCTGATAGGCAGGAGATGGGTCAGTTTGCTTTGCCCTCTGCCTTCCCTTTGCTGAAGGACTTTGGCCTGTAAGTCATCTGATGAATGTGTGAAATTCAGCCCTAGGTCTCTTCTGTTTTCTGTCACTTCCCAAGAAGCATGACGAGGCACAGCTACCGCATACCTCCACGGCTCGCAACCTTGGCTGCGTTCCTAGGGCTCTGCCATGTCCTAGATTCTGCGGCTGACACTGGTGATGTGGTCAAGGTCATAGGGCAATTTTTAAAGGGTGAAGTCTGCCAACACTGGAGTGAACTTGGAATCAGATTCCTTCCCAGAGCCTCCAGGTAAGAGCCCAGCCGACACCTGGACACACGGAGCAGAGAACCCACCTGGGCTCATAGGGGCTTCTGATGTACAAAACTGTGAGCTGCTAAGTGGGCACTGTTTAAACGACTATTTTTTTTTTTTTTTTTTTTTTGAGACGGAGTCTCGCTCTGTCGCCCAGGCTGGAGTGCAGTGGCGCGATCTCGGCTCACTGCAAGCTCCACCTCCCGGGTTCACGCCATTCTCCCGCCTCAGCCTCCAAGTAGCTGGGACTACAGGCGCCCGCCACCACGCCCGGCTAGTTTTTTTGTATTTTTAGTAGAGACGGGGTTTCACCATGTTAGCCAGGATAGTCTCGATCTCCTGACCTCATGATCCACCCACCTCGGCCTCCCAAAGTGCTGGGATTACAGGCTTGAGCCACCGCGCCCGGCCTAAACGACTATTTTTGTAGCATTCTGCAGCAACAGAAACCTGATAGAGAGGAATTACTGGGATCAAGAAAAACAGAGAATTCCACAGTTCCTTAGGATCAGATTATTTTCCTGGTCTAGATGGTGAAAGAGTGGTCGTCTCTTCTTCAGGCCATCAGTGTCTCCATCGTTCACGTCCACCGTGTTTCTCATCTTTTATAGCACGCAGACGGCTGGCAACTGGAGACACAGAACTGGAAAGACTTCTCTCAGGTTTAGGCATGAGTTTTAGATCAGAGGTTTTCAACACTGCCTGCATGTTAGAATCACCTGAGTAGCTGTCCTAGGTAATTCTGTGGCTACAACGAAGTATCACAGGTGGGGTGGCTTATAAGCAACAGAAAGTTTTCACAGTTCTGGAGGCTGGACAGTCCAAGGTCAAGGCAGGTTTGGTGTCTGTGAGGGCCCATTTCCTGGTTCATAGGTGACACCTTCCCACTGTGTCCTCGCACGGTCGGAGGGGAAAAGCAGCTCTGAGGTTTCTTGGATAAGGGCTCTTATTCAGTCCCGGGGAGGGGACTGAATCACCTCCCTAAGGCCCCACTGCCTAACACTGTCACACTGGTGATTAGGTTTCAACATACTAATCCGGGGTTGGGATAAGAGGAACACAAACAGACCACAGCAGCAGCTTTTTAGAAACCCTGGTGCCTGGGGCCCTCCGCATTAGAATTTGATTCTTTAGATCCAGGGTTAGACCCAGACACGGGTATTTTTAAAAGCTGTCTAGGTGGTTCCAATCCATAGTCCACATTGAGAACTGCACCTGAGGGGCTGAATTCTAAGATGCCCCGACGATTTCTACTCCCTGGTGTCAACCTGGTGTTATTCCCATGATTACTTATGGCAAAGGGATTTTACATATGTGATTAGCTGATTAATGAACTGACCCTAAAGTAGGGAGAAGATCAGATGGACCTGACCTAATCACATTGGATGTTTAAAGGCAGAGAGGTCTCTCTAGCTGGTGGAAGAGGAAGTCTGAGATTGGAGGCACGACCACGAAGGCACTGCCACAAGGGATCAGGGATCAGCCTCGATGGAGGAGCTGAGCGTGACCCCTGGCCAACAGCCGGAGGGAAAACAGGGACCTTGGTCTTAACCACCGTGAAGAGCTCATCAATCCCTGGATGAGCCGTGGATGCAGGCTCTCCCCAGAGCCTCTGGGTGAGGGCGCTGCTCAGCTGATGCCCTGACTTCAGCCTCAGGGGACCCTCAGTGGACAGCCCAGCCTCGCAAGCCAAACTTTTGACCTGCTGGGAGCTAATGAACACATGATGTTTACGTCACCAAGTCTGTGATAATTTGTTACACAGTGAAAGAAAACTAATGCAATGACTTAGATGAAAGCAATAAAAGTACTTGGCCCTTTCTAGCCAAACCATTTTCAAAGTTATGTTTTCCACAAGAGTGAACTTTGCTGTCACTTTACATCTTTTCCTTTCTGCTACAATACTGCTCTAATATTCCAAATTGACATGTGAAACCAGTGGACTTTAAAATTCTTAAACTTGGGCCATTATAACTTCCTAAGGATTATGGATTCCAGCTTTGGAAATGCAGGTGAGATGTATGGACTCCCCACCCCTGCCCTTGCCTGATTCACCAGTATTGGCCAAGGGCCCAGGGAGCACAGCCAAGCTGCCACCCATCAAGGGGTGAGACAGCTATACCTCTTGATGCTTCTAGGGAGGTGACAGAGGACTTGGGAGAGACTTAAGAGCTGAATTCCACATATTCATCAGAGTGACTTTTAGCCCAAGATCCCCTAGCTGAGGGAAAGCAGAAGGCAAAGCAAACTGAGCATCCCTTGGTCTAGCTGAGGTCTGAGGGCATCAGGCCAGGGAGAGAGGACAAAGGACCTGGTGGCACCACCCTTGCAGTTGTCAATCTCAAAACTGCAGAGCACCCCATATGACAATTTCTGGCCATGGCTAGGACCTCAGCACTAATGCTTTTAGTGCCACAAAGTCCCTGTTTCCTGCTGGCTGTCAGCCAGGGGCCCTTCTCGGCTCCTTCTTACGTGCTCCTCCCTCTTTAAGCCACCAGGAACACAAAGAGTCCTTTTCACACTTTGAATTTCCCCGACTTCTGCCACAAGCCGGAGACATTGCTTGGCTTTTAAGGGGCTCTGTGATTAGGTGGGGTACACCCAGACCATCTCCCTGTGTCATATAAAAGGGAGGACATTATACCAGGGAGAGTCATGGGGGTTATCCTTACAATTCTGCCTGTCACATTCACCCTCCTGGCTTTCTGTCCTTTCAGAATTCTTACTGGTAATTACATTAGAGATAGAGATCTTCCCATCGTAACACAAAACTAGGAGCTCAAAGTAGACTTTTAGATGAAAGGAGATGTAGGGGTTCCCTGGGTCAGGGCTGCCTTTAGCGTGGAAAACAGCTAACAGGCATCAGGAGCATGAAATGTGAGGACTGAGAGTAATTTGCAGGGCCTTCCTGGGAGTGACTTATTCCAAAAAGACCACAGGATGTCTGAGTTGAGCAGAATGTGTGGAAGGGTCTCCCAGGAGCATCATTTTGAGCTCAGTGAGGGCCTCACTTGATAATGAGGGCAGACTCATGTCCTGTTACTGGGTCTCAATCCTGGGCCACTCAAGACGTCAGGCAGTCGGCTCGGGGCTCGGCAGGTGGGTCTGGCTGCGATGCTCACTTCCCAGTGCTGCTGACCTGGGGCGGCCACCATGTGTCACTTCAGCTCCAATTGGCACAGTAACGGCAGTGAGGACCTCCTTACTCTGACCCTCCACACCTAGTCCTTGGTGGGAAATAAACCTTCATGCAGACACCAAAGCCCTTCAGGGGAGGGGAGCAAGTGCTCGAATGTCACCTCCTTGACCACTGTGTATAAACTGTACCATTCACCCAACATTCGCAATGCTCCTTTCCTGCTTTATTTCTCTCCACAGCAATACAACCTTCAAATACGGTACACATATTACTTTCTAATTTTAATTAACTGCCAATACCCCTGAAAATGTAAGTTCCATAACAGCAGGAACTTTTGCCTGTTTCATTCGCTGTGTAATCCCCAGCAACTGCAATTACCTGGAGCTGAACAGGTAATTGCAGCTCAACAAAAATTCATTATTGAAATAACACACAATTTAATTCATTATTGAATAATATATTAACAAAGACCAGTAGAAACTGGTTACAGAAGCCAAAAATAAAGCTGTATACCTATGATCATCTGATCTTCAACAAAAGCAACAGGAAAGGACTTCCTATTCAGTGAATGATGCTGAGATACCTGGCTAGCCATATGCACAAGAATGCAACTATACACCTACCTTTCCCCACATATAGAAATTAACTGAAGATGGATTAAAGATTTAAATGTAAGACCTCAAACTATCAAAAATACTAAAAGGAAATGCCCTTCTTGACATCGGCCTTGGCAAATAAATTTTGGTTAAGTCCCCAAAAACGACTGCAGCAAAACCAAAAATTGACAAGTGGGACCTAATTAAGAGCTTCTGAACAGCAAAAGAAACTATCAACAGAGTACACAGACAACTTATAGAATAGGAGAAAATATCCACAAACTATGCATCTAATATCCAGAGTCTATAAGGAACTTAAACAGATCAACAAACAACAAACAAATAACCCCATTTAAAAATGGGCAAAGGACATGAATAGACACTTCTCAAAAGAAGACATACAAGCGGCCAACAAACATGAAAAAAATGCTGATCAGCACTTATCATCGGAGAAATGTAAATCGAAACTGCAATGAGATGCCTTCTCACATCAGTCAGAATGGCTACTAAAACGTTGAAAAATAACAGAGGCTGGTGAGGCTGTAGAGAAAAGGGAACACTTAAACACCACTGGTGGGAATGTCAATTAGTTCAGCCAGTGTGGAAAGCAGTTTGGAGATTTCGCAAAGATCTTCAAACAGAGCTACCATTAAACCCAGCAATCTTACTACTGGGTATGTACCCAAAGGAAAACAAATCATTGTACCAAAAAGACATGGGTACTCGTATGTTCATTCCAACACAAGTCACAATAGCAAAGACATGGAATGAACCTAAGTACTCATCAATGACAGACTGGATAAAGAAAATATGGTACATACATACCATGGAATACTACACAGCCATAAAAAAGAAGGAAACCATGTCCTTTGCAGCAAGATGGATGCAGCTGGAGGCCATTATCTTAAACAAACTAATGCAAGAACAGAAAACCAAATACCTCATGTTCTCACTTATAAATGGGAGGTAAACATCAAGTATATGGAGACAAAAAGATGGGAATAACAGACACTGGGGACTCCAAAAGGGGTGACAGAGGGTAGGGAGTAAGGCCTGAAAAGCTAACCATTGGGTACTATTCTCACTACTTGAGTGATGGCATCAGTTGTACCCCAAACCTCAGCATCACACAATATACCAGTGTAACAAACCTGCACATACACCCCTGAATCTAAAATAAAAGGTACATGGCTACCGGTTTTCAAAAAGACTATGAACTATCTGACTTTCACCCGTTCTTTTTGGCTTCCTAATTCTGAGAGAATAAGCCTATGAACCATCTTAGACAAACAGGTCTAGACAGAATATTTTGTGAAGAGTAAATAAAGCAGACACATATTTATATTTCTAATCTTATGGAGATTTAACAACAAATGGAAAGTACTCCAGGCAAAATGAGTTTTGGGTTTCATTAAAATGTTATCAAAGCTAATATAAGACATTCACAAAAACAAACAAAAAAAGCACTCCAGCAGGAAATACTATTCGTAGGATCATGACTGGAAACATCTTATTTTCTGTCTCTTCACTGCAATCTCGTTACAACAAGGTTACATCATAAAAGGCCACTCCTTCTGAAAATGTGAATTGCCTTTTCGTATCTACTCTGGCAGCTGCCTCAGTCCATTTCTTTCAGGTGGGGAACAGCACAGGTGGCATCTGTGGCGTCATTCTTTTTTTTTTTTTTCTTTTTCTTGAGACGGAGTCTCACTCTGTTGCCCAGGCTGGAGTGCAGTGGCACGATCTCGGCTCACTGCAACCTCCACCACCTGGGTTCAAGCAATTCTCCTGCCTCAGCCTCCCAAGTAGCTGGGATTACAGGCCTGTGCCACCAAGTCCAGCTAATTTTTGTATATATATATATTTTTTAATAGCGATAGGGTTTCGCCATATTGGCCAGGTTGGGCTTGAACTCCTGAACTCAGGTGATCCGCCTGCCTTGGCCTCCCCAAAGTGCTGGGATTATAGGTATGAGCCACGGCACCTGGCCAGTGGTGTCGTTCTTGAATGATTGCTCCTTTTAACTATTTTCTTCAATTTCTCATTACCATTCCTATCTTCTTTATGCTAAACCTCCTGCTGGCAGCTGTCTCCCTCTGGCTTCTTATTCTTTCCCATGTCCTTGGCAGTGTGGCTGATGGGCTGGGGAGGCTGTAATCGAGGGATCTTCCTTCATGGCATGGTCTAGCCTGGGAATGGGGCGGAGGCAGAGTGGACAGGGTAGCAGGAAGAACAAAAAGGCACTAACAGGGGTCTAAGGCACATTTATACTTTGGGAGCCACTATTACTGGAGAGTAACACGAGAGACTCTCCCTCCCTCCCCTTTTTTTTTTTTTTTTTTTGAGACAGGGTCTCCCTCTGTCACTGTCACCCAGGCTGGAGTGCAGTGGCGCTATCATAGCTCATCGCAGCCTTAAACTCCTGGGCTCAAGTAATCCTCCTCCCTCAGACTCCCAAAGTGCTGGGATTTTTTTTTTTTTCTGAGATGGTGTTTCACTCAGTTGCCCAGGCTGGAGTGCAGGGGTGTGATACCAGCTCACTGCAACTTCCACCTCCTGGGTTTAAGTGATTCTCCTGCCTCAGCCTCCCGAGTAGCTGGGATTACAGGTACACACCACCATGCCCAACTAATTTTTTGTATTTTTAGTAGAGATGTGGTTTCACCATGTCAGGCTGGTCTCGACCTCCTGACCTCGGGTGATCCTCCTGCCTCAGCCTCCCAAAGTGCTGGGATTACAGGCATGAGCCACCGCACCTGGCCTCTTTTTTTTTTTTTTTTTAAACATAAAGTCAAAAGAAGCTAATGGCAAAGATAAAGTTTCACACACTCTGAGTAGATTCTGGTTTTAAGACATCTGACAGCTGATATGACAGAGACTTCCAGTTCTGCTAATTTACTATCTGGGCTGCATCTTGGCTGAGACTGGGTTTTTCCTTCCACCTTCTCTCTCTCCTCACCTCCCCCAAAAGCTTGAGGCTGGGAGGGAGTGTTGTGGTGCCAGAATTGTCAGAAGGTTTAGCAAAATGTTGTAAGAATGCAGTAGGAATTGGTGATTTTAAAGAGAGTTTCTATTTAGTGCGAAAGATACAGTAATAAAGCTTTTACAGAAATAAGTAGGACAACATGTTTATGATCCATGAATTAACAATTTCTTTTTTGTTTTTTTGAGATGGAGTCTCGCTCTGTCGCCCAGGCTGGAGTGCAGTAGCGTGATCTCAGCTCACTGCAAGCTCCGCCTCCCGAGTAGCTGGGACTACAGGCGCCTGCCACCACGCCCAGGTAATTTTTTGTATTTTTAGTAGAGACGGGGTTTCACCGTGTTAGCCAGGATGGTCTTGATCTCCTGACCTCGTGATCCGCCCTCCTCGGCCTCCCAAAGTGCTGGGATTACAGGCATGAGCCACCACGCCAGGCCATGAATAAATCATTTCTTATACAGAATACAAAAAGCACTAACCATTAGAGGAAAGACTGACAAATCAGACTTAATTAAAATTAAGAACTTTGTTCATCAAAAGAAGAAAATTTAAGGCACACTGGGAGAAGGTATTTGCCATATATGTATTTGACAAAGGACTTACATGGAGAATACATAAAGAATTCTTAAAAGCAATAAGGAAGAGAATGACATCTGATTCTTAAAATGGGCAAAAGTTCATATCCTGTTTAAAGAGCCAATACTCCCCGCCCCACCATGCAACCAACAAATAAAGTGGGCAAAAATTCTGAGCAGGTGCACTCCAAAAGGGATTATCCACATGGCCAATTTGCTAAGAAAAGGTGCTCAATCTCCACTGCCAAAAGAAAAATGCAAATCAAAACCACAATGAGACACTACACATTACCCACATGACCTCCAGTAAAGACTGATGCTACTAAGTGCTGATGAAAATGTACAGAAATTGACCTCTCATACATTGCTGAAAATACATAAATTATACAAATATTTCAGGCATCTGTTTGGTACTATCCTAGAATGTATACATACCCTAAGGCCCAGGAATTCCATTCCAAAGTATGTAACCAACAGGAATGAGCACATATGTGTTTCAAGAGACAGCCACAAGAACGTAACAGCGCTATTCACCTTAGCCCCAAACTGGACTTGACTCAACTGTCTACCAATAATAGAATGGATAACTAAATAATGCTATAATCCTACAATGAGTTACTAAATGGTGAAGAAAATGAATAAATTACAGTATAGGCGACAACATGAGTAAATCTCACTGATTCAATACTGTGTAAAAAAAAAAAAAGCTAGATGCAGGGGGTTCCCTCTCTCCGCTCTGAAGTCCCCCTCCCTCTGTCTCTGTACAGGGGAGCTTCTATTTTCTGCCTTCTCCCATCTTTCTTGCCTATTAAACCCTCTGCTCCCTAAAACAAACAAAAAAGATAGATGCAAAATTACATAATTTTAAAAATTCCATTTGTAATAAAATTCAAATGCAAGCAATACTAACATAATATTTACAGCTGCATACTTTTGTAAAAATCCATAAGGAGAAGAACTGAGGACAATGGTTATCTTAGGGAGTAGTGAGGGGTTATGATGGGAAAGTCGTAGGAAAGGTCTGTGGGAACTGGCGATGCTCTTCTTCTGGATGCGAGTGGTGACTGTATGACTTTTCACTTCCTCATAGTTCAAGAAACTGTATGACTTTTCACTTCCTCATAGTTCAAGAAACTATCATTTGGGGCTGGGAGCGGTGGCTCATGCCTGTAATCCCAGGACTTTGGGAGGCTGAGGTAGGTGGATCACCTGAGATCAGGAATTCGAGACCAGCCTGGCCAACACAGTGAAACCCCATTTCTACTAATAACACAAAAATTAGCCAGGTGTGGTGGCTTACACCTGTAATCCCAGCTACTCCAGAGGCTGAGGCAGGAGAATTGCTTGAACCCGGGAGGCAGAGGTTATAGTGAGCCGAGATCACGCCACTGTACTCCAGCCTGGGCAACGGTGAGACTCTGTCCCTTAAAAAACAACAACAAAAAAAAACTATCGTTTAAATTTTGTGCATTTTTATCTTTGTGTATAGTGTTTTACATGCACAAAAAACTTAAACTTATACCAGGTATTAATTCCTTTTCTGAACAGAAAACAGATACTGTCCTAGTAAACAAAAACTCTTAAACTAAATGCAAACAACTCTGAAAGCAATAGAAAGAAAATATTTGGAGAAGTTTTGGAGGTCCATTTATGTAGGGCCTTTATATGAATTAAGCAAAGCACTCTTCTTTGGGAGTGTAATTTAGCAAAAGCTGTCTCCTTGGGTGGAGGCCCCACTACAGCATTCTTCCACACATTCCCACTGATCACAAAACCCACACCACTACCTCACTGACGCCATACCCACTAACAGTCACGCAAAGAAAACAGCCATTCTATATTGTTCTTTGGTGCTCTCATAATGTTTAACCTTGCCTTTTACTTAAAGGATTACAGGAACTGGCCTTAGGAGATCCAAAATATCCAACCAAGGTTGCAAGTATCCCACCTCAGGAAGGAATGCTAAACAACTGATTCATACAGCCTTGCTGCCACCAACCAGAACACCAGGTGGCCCATTACTCAAGACAACCATCGCCAGCAGATAAGCTGACCCACATCCCTTCCCCCTCACGTTCTCTACCCTACCCAGCCAGCATTCCCTACCTTGACATCAATTTCCGCACATTGCCTAATAAAAAAAAAATCCCTACCAGCTCATTTCAGGGAGTCAGCCAGAGAATCCTCCCTCTCCTGTGCTTCCTCCCTTGTGCCTGGGCATATGCTCTAATAAAGCCTTGCTGGAAAAACTCTTTTGGCCTGGTGAGAATTTCTATTGCATCAAGAGCCTAAGAACCTGTGGTCGGTAATACTTTGAGGAAAGGAAAAGGTCCCACTTCCCTAGGGAGATGCAGCTCTGCATGCAGCCATATGTTTGGTGGGTGGAGTGCAGACTGGCTTCCCGTTGCATTTGCCTCTCGGTTTGGGGGAATAGAAAGATGATAATTATATGCATACTGGCCCACTAAGCACAGGCACACATGGAACATGTACCGGCACAGGACTACTACTGCCCAGGGCTGGTGGAAGTTGGCTAACGTTGCCCCTTACCGCGTAACCTTCTGTCTTCTGGTACCATTTCAGTACAGCATTGTGCTTGGAACCGCCATATTCCCAGGCCAAGGCCACCAGAAGGTTTCTTCTTTCCACACTGGTTAGAGAGAAGAGCAAATGTTAAGAAGATGCTAATGTTTAGAATCCTCAAATTCACAAGAAATAAATACCTACTTTAGAAAAGAGAATGTCTGGTTTATGCAGCCAGACTCTGAAGAAGCAACCACATTAGTTACATTAATAATATATTTGATGTCTCATAGTGTGAAATAAACATGAAATTGTGCCTCCTGTCATGAGTCTGGGGAGAGTTTTGCTATATTTTGTTTTAAAATCCATCTGTTGCTCATCCATCTAGTCTTTTATTTGTATAAATATAATTCAGGCTAGAACTTTCAATTCAATCTCATTTGAATTAAGGATATCTATACAAAAGCATTCTACAGGTTTCAAGACTATATCAGTATCTAAATAACTTGCAAAAGGTAGAGATTGGCACAGCACAGTGGCTCACGCCTGTAATCCCAGCATTTCGGAAAGCTGAGGCAGGAAGATTACCTGAGCCCAGGAGCTTGAAACCAGCCTGGGCAACATAGTGAGACCTCGACTCTGAAATAAATAAATAAATAAATAAGCTGGGCATGTTGGTGCACACCTATAGTTCCAGCTATTCAGGAAGCTGAGGTGGGAGGACTGCTTGAGGCCAGAAGTTCAAGGATGTAGTGCATTATAGTTATACCACTGCACTCTAGCCTGGGCAACAAAGCGAGATCCCCATCTCTAAAAAATAAATTTTTTTTTTAAGGTATATTGGAAGGGCATATTAAAAATACCAGATATCCTGCCATTGCTTTATCTCAATGAGATAAATGTAAAATCGAAATAAATTGATTTTACTAATTCAGCTTTTCACTATGAAAGATAAAATACCAATAGCATATTGATAGCTTTCCTGTATGCATATCTGGTATAATAAAAATGAGAATTTTAGAATAGCACTAATACTGGTTTTTAAAACCTCTTTTGATTATTTATATCTTGTGCACATAAACAGGACAATATGTAACATCTGGGGCTTTAAATTAAACCTCTGAAATATATGACTTCATCTGTTTGGGTGCAAATATAGGCTACATCAAGGTATAACAATAAGACCTAACTTTTTCATTCAGACTTTCATAAATCCTTTGACAGTACCCTTATTTGTACTAGCTACTCGGGAGGCTGAGGCAGGAGAATTGCTTGAACCCGAGGCAGAAGTTGCAGTGAGACTCTGTCTCCAAAAAAAAAAAAAAAAAAAAGCTATTACTCCAAAAGTAGCCAATTTTATATATTGATAAATAAACATACATTCATAAGTTTTACTGAGTGAAATGTTATGTGTATTGCACAATGCAAGGGGCTGGGAGAGATACCAAATGTAAGCTGAACATTTACTGTCCACTAAATTACAGCATAGATGGAGATAAAGGCAAATACTGTGCAGAAGTTATCCACACCACAAAGCAGTACAGAAATTAAACACTGGAAACACTGTAAGACACTGAAGTCAGAGAAGGGAGATGTTGGCCAGGCATGGTGGCTCACACCTGCAATCCCAGCGTTTTGGGAGGCTGAGGTGGACGGAGTTTGAGACCAGCCTAGACAAAATGGTAAAAAAACTCGAGGTCAGGAGTTTGAGACCAGCCTAGAAAAAATAGTAAAATCCCGTCTCTACTAAAAAAAAATACAAAAATTAGCTGGGTGGTCGTGGTGCATGCCTTTATAATCCCAGCTACTTGGGCAGCTGAGGCATGAGAATCACTTGAACTCGGGAGGCAGAAGTTGCAGTGAGCCCAGATCGCGCCACTATACTCCAGCCTTGGTGACAGAGTGAGTGAGGATCTGCCTTAAAAAAAAAAAAAAAGGAAAAGGCAGATGTCAATGCTGCCAGGTGTTAACTGTAACTTCATGGAAGTTTTGACCTTTAAATAAAGAGAACAGTATTTAGAGTATGAAAGGGCAAAAGGAAGACAATTCAAGTTAGAACCTTATACACAAAGACTTACACTCAGATATGCTTGTGCAGTATTGCTGAGACACAGACTAAAATAGGTTCGGGTGGAAGGAGAGGCCAGGCTATTCTGGCAGGTGGGCAGGGGTGGTGCTAAGTACTGGAGCATCTAGAAGACTAGGATGAGGAGTGTGGATGACAGAGTCATGGGAAATTTCTGCAAGGTCTGTAGCAGGATGTGCTCAGTGCTTCAGAAGATTAACCAACATGAAGAAGCAGGAAGACATGAGAGGAAACAGTTGAAAGAGGTTTGCTGTAACCTGGGTGACCAGGGGCACTGAAAAGGAAGGGGGTGACTGACAGAGGTGTGGCAGCAAAGACCAGCTCTTAGTGACCACCCTGCTGGCCTTGCAGTCCTCTCCCTCTGCCAACCCCTCCTTCACATCCCTGCAAAAGTCCTCCTTAAACACTGATTTCAAAATGCCTCTTTAATCCTTATATGCCACTGTTTTCTGTTGACTCCTCCTTAAAATATGGGTCCAATCTCACCGTACCATAACTCAAAAACAGGAACAAAATCCCATAAACTTGGTGGCTCCTCAGTGTTTTACCAAAATAAAGCACAAACCTCTTCCTTAGTAATGAAGATTTGCAATATGGCTCCAACCTGCCTTCCAGCTAGAATGACCTAGCCACCTATCCATCCACCCAACAAATACTGACAAAGAGCCTACCATGCATATATATGGCAAAGTGCCCGGCCTCAGGAAGCCCACAGTCTAGTCCAGACACACACCACCACCCACATTCCTCAAACTTCTACTTCTCTCTAGACTTCTTAAGCCAACTAACGACTCTCAAGTACTTTGCCTATTCAGTATTGTTTTTTTACAGCTCTTAATTTCATCTTGCACACTACTTACTGTCCAGCATCCTCCTTTTAAACTCGCTGAAGGCAGGTACTGCATCTTAATTATTTTCATGCAGGAAATACTTGTCAAAGTCAATTGGCCAGGAGGACAAAACAGAAGGAAGAATCAAAGCTGATCAGCCCTATGTTTTTCTGATTTCTTACTGTTTGAGACATGATACCTGAGACTGCTTTGTAAAGGCTTCCTCTTTCTTGGGGCCACTTCCACTTTCCCTCTGGTGGAAGTGCTCAGCAGTCTCATGTCCCCAAAGCCCAGAGAGGGGGCATCTGCTCAGTGACTCCAGTGAGGGACTCTTGCAGAGGTGGGGGTCTGGCTTCAGTTCCTAGGTCCTTCCCTTTCAAAGATCTGTGGGAACGACCACACAATCACCTATTCCTGAAGAAGAGGCTCTTGACTGCCATTAAACTCCATTCTCCAGTACAATACAGTTCTCATTTTATCCTCAAGTATAAACATATATATGCTTCTGATGTAATGAAAATGCAACAGGGATGTGGATTCTCCAGGCAGGACCACCACATCCTTTACAGGATCTATAACCAAATCAACCCTTGCTCAAAAATTGTGAATTTCAAGATGATGTCGTCAGAGCCCTTATGAAATTGCCCTCACCTGGGGAAAGACATTACCTGCCCCCAGGTAATGTTTTAATTGACAGACATCTGATAGAGAGAGAGGCAGGAAAATGCCTCATGTGATGATCAGATCACAGGCAGCAGCAGGCAAGAAACTGGGAACCATGAATAACTATTTTACATGAGAAAAGGCCATTCCAGCCACAGGGCCTGGTTCAATAAAAAAGTAGAAATCATTCTGCAGCAGGAAGAGCCGCAAACAAAACCCCTCAGACACCAAGTTAAAGAAGAAAGGGGTTTATTCGGCTGGGAGCATTGGCAAGACTCCGGTCTCAAGAGCCGAGCTCCTCAAGTGAGCAATTCCTGTCCCTTTTAAGGGCTCACAACTCCAAGGGGGTCTGCATGAGAGGGTCATGATTGATTGAGCAAGCAGGGGGTACGTGACTGGGGGTTGCACACACCGGTAATTAGAACCAAACAGAATGGGACAGGGATCTTCACAGTGCTTTTTTATACAGATAACCGATTAGGTCAGGGGTCGATGTTTAACTACCAGGTCCAGGGTGTGACACCGGGCTGTCTGTTTGTGGATTTCATTCTGTCTTTTAGTTTTTACTTCTTTCTTTGCAGGCAGAAATTGGGCATAAGACAATATGAGGGGTGGTCTCCTCCCTTAATTCTTTCAAGGCTCTTTCTGTTGTTATATAAGTCAGATTCAAAACAGATAATGAAATAGACCGAATCCTCCAGATGATATTTCTTTTTCTTTTTTAGATATGGGGTTTTGCTATGTTGCCCAGGCTGGATTTGGACTTAACCTCCTGGGCTCAAGAGATCCTCCCAAGTCAGCCTTCTGAGTAGCTAGGACTATAGGAGCATGGCATGATACCTGGTCAGATGACATTTCGTAAAGGACCATAAAAATATAGAGCAGGAGAAACCTTTCAAGATTGTCTAGTTTATAGTCATAGAGGAAACTGGAGCTAAGAGAATTAAGTGCCTTGTTTAGAGCTATGCCACAGGCCAGAGACCAGGCCCACAGTTGCTGCCCATGACCCACAAATAGTCACGGAAGAAAACAATCCTTCTACAGCTCACAGCCACCAATTATGGGTACTAAAGTTGGGAGTGGGGCTAATTAGCTCTAAATAGCAGAGAAAAACAGTATTTACATCACTAAAGAGAACAACAAAAACAGCCCATTAATCCCTGTTTCTGTAGCTTCTGATGACCTCAATGTTGACAAGCAACTTCTGGGGACTGCTGGAAGCAAGCAATTGTCACTGTGATCCTTTGTTATTACAGTAAATAGAATCATCCAAGCAGACAGGTGCCTGGAGGGGGCTAAGTGGGGAGTATTGTCAATTAGGTATTTACTTCAGGGCAATAGTTGTGGTCTCAACTTTAGCATGCATCTTGGCAATTAAAATAATGTTGTTTTTGGCCAAGCATGGTAGTTCACATCTCAGTGCTTTGGGAGGCTTAGGTGAGAGGACTGCTTGAGGCCAGGAGTTCAAGACCAGCCTGGGAAACAAAGCAAGACCCTACGTCTCAAAAAAAAAAAAAAAAAAAAAATCAGCAACAAAGTTTCTGTCACCCTAGCACAAGCACACTGAGAGGTGCAGCTGGCAGGAGGTAAGACACTTATTCCTTGTGTCAGCTGCACTGCTGCATCTAATGTCCATGACATGTCCATTATTCAGGGGTTGAAACTGCAGTTAAGTCAAAAATCTTTTATGTTTATATAATTTACCTGAGAGGGGAAGGTCAGGAAGGTCCAAGTCACCCCTTTGCTGGCTGACCTCACACTGCTCTAAGCCAGATGCCTCTGTAAAAAGCGGGGCACCAGAATGGTGAGCTTGTAACATCAAGAACAGCACCAACACAGGTGTCTGTGTCCGTGCGTGTGTGTGTGTGTGTGCGCAACAGTTCTTAAACACAGTGGAGTAACTGGGGGAGTTTTTAATTAACTCATTTATTCAAATAGGTAATATATATAATAGATACAATCCTCAAAAGAAACAAAAAGGGCAAACAGCGAAGAGAAAGTCTCCCTTTCACTCCTGTACCCCAGTTCTCCTTCCCAAGTGTACTCAATACTAATCAGCTTTGTGAATATCTTTCCTGGAATGTTCTCTGTATATTCAAGGACATGTGTAAAGGTATTCTATTTTGAATGGCCAACAAGTATACGAAAAGATGCCCAACATCACTAATCATCAGGGAAATACAAATCAAAACCACAGTGACACGCCACCTCACACCTGTTAGGAAGGCCATCATCAAAACCCAGAAAAAATCAAGTGCTGGTGAGGAGGCAGAGACACCCTTGTGCACTGTTCATGAGCACATACAATAGTGTAGCCATTATGGAAAACAGTATGGAGGTTCCTCAAAAACATAAAAATAGAACTACCAAAGGATCCAGCGATGCCACTTCCAGGTATTTATCCCAAAGAATTGAAAACAGAATCTCAAGGAGATATTTACACTCTCGTGATCATTGCAGTGTTATTCACAAAAGCTAAGAGGTGGAAGCAACCCAAGTGTCCACCACCAGATGAATGGATGAAGAAAATACGGTATGTAATATACAATGGAATATTATTCACCCATAAAATGGAAATATTATTCACCCATAAAAAGGAAATCCTTCCCATGCCACAACATAAATGATCCTTGAAGACATTATGCTAACTCAAAGAAGCCAGTCAGAGAGGGACAAATGTTGCATGATTCCATGTATGTGAGTGTATTAGTCCATTTCACACTGCTATAAAAACAAGTCAGTCACCTCCAAGATACAATGGGAGTACAGGAATTGAATAAATGCTCCTGTTCCAAATGGGAGAAATTGGCCAAAATAAAGAAGCCACAGGCCCCATGCAAGTCCAAAACCCGGTGGGACAGTCATTAAATCTTAAAGTTCTGAAACGATCTCCTTGACTCCATGTCTCACATCAGGTCACACTGATCCAAGGGGTGGGCTCCTATGGTCTTGGGTAGCTCCATTCCTGTGGCTTTGCAGGGTACAACACCCCTCCTAGCTGCTTTCATGGGCTGGTGTTCAGTGCCTGTGGTTTTCCTGGGTGCAAGTACATGCTGTCAGTGGATCTACCATTCTAGGGTCTGGAGGACGGTGGCCCTCTTCTCACAGCTCCACTAGGTAGTGTCCCAGTGGGAGTTCTGTGTGGGGGCACCAACTTCACATTTCTCTTTTGTCCTGTCCTAGCCGGGGAACTCCATGAGGGCTCCATCCCTGCAGCAGACTTCTGCCTGGACATCCAGGCATTTCCATACATCCTCTGAAATCTAGACGGAGGTACCTAAACCTCAGTTCTTGACTTCTGTGTACCCACAGGTCCAACACCACATGGAAGCCACCAAGACTTGGGGCTTGGGGCTTGCACCCTCTGAAGCAATGGCCCAAGCTGTACATTGGCCCCTTTTAGCCACCACTAGAGCTAGAGTGGCTGGGACACAGGGCACCAAGTCACAAGGTTGCACAGAGCAAGGCAGCCCTGGACTCAGGCCACAAAACCATTTTTAATTCCTAAGTCTTCGGGGCTGTGATGGGACAGGCTGCCACCAAGATCTCTGACATGTCCTGGAGACATTTTCCCACTGTGTTGGTGATTAATATTCAGCTCCTTGCTATTTATGTAAATTTCTGCAGCTGGTTTGAATATCTCTCCAGAAAGTTGGTTTTTCATTTCTATTGCACTGTCAGGCTGCAAATATTCCAAACTTTTATGCTCTGCTTCCCTTTTAATCGTAAGTTCCAATTTCAGATCATTTCTCTCAAGTTTAAAGTTCCACAGATCTCTAGGGCAGGGGAAAAATGCCACCAGTCTCTTTGCTAAAACACAGCAAGAGTGACCTTTGCTCCAGATCCCAATAAGTTCCTCATCCCCACTGAGACCACCTCACCCTGGACTTCATTTTCCAAAACGTATCAGCATTTTGGTTAAAATCATTCAACAAATCTCTAGTAAGTTCCTAACTTTCCCACATCTTCCTGTCTTCTTCTGAGTCCTCCAAACAGTTCTAACCTCTGCCTGTTACCCAGTTCCAAAGTCACTTCCACATTCCAGGCTATCTTTATAGCAGTACCCAACTCTACTGGTACAAATTTACACTATTAGTTTTCATGCGGCTCTAAAGACCTTCCCTGAGACTCAGTAATTTATAGAGCAAAGAGGTTTAATTGACTCACAGTTTCACATAGCCGAGGAGGCTTCAGGAGACTTACAATCATGGTGGAAAGGGAAATAGGCACCTTCTTCACAAGGTGGCAGGAGGGAGGTGGGGGAAGGGGAGGGGACAGAGAAAAAGAGAGTGCATGTGGAGGAGGAACTGTTAAAGACTTATAAAACCAGGAACTGTCAAACACTTACAAAACCATCAGATCTTGTGAGAACTCACTCACTATCACAAGAACAGCATGGTGGAAACGGCCCCCATGATTCAGTCACATCCCACCAAGTCCCTCCCCAGACACATGGGAATTATGGATATTACAATTCGAGATGAGATTTGGGTGGGTACACAGAGCAAAACCATATCAGTGAAGAATCTAAAGTAGTCAAACTCACAGAAGCAGAGAGTAGAGAGGCTGTGGGGAGGGGAAGTGGGGAGTTGTTCAGTGGGTACAGTTTCAGTCAAGCAAGATAAAAAAGTTCTAGAGGACAAAAAGATGGCAACATAGACATCAGGGAGTGCTAGGTTGAAAAAGGGTTGAAAAAAAGGGTTGAAAAACTACCTATTGGATACTATGCTCACCACCTGGATGATGGGATCAATTGTACCCCAAACTTCAGCATCCCACAATATACTCATGTAACAAACCTGCACACGTACCCTGAATCTGAAATAAAGCTGAAATTATAGAATAATAGATTCTATAAATTATAGAAATAAAGCTGAAATAACTTTGTGGAGATCTGCTGTACAACATTGTGCTTATAGTTAACTGTACTTGAAAATTTGTTAAGAAGGTAGTTTTCATGGTATATTTGTTTCACCACCATTAAAAAAAAGTATTTCAGAATGCAGGTGAGAGTGATATTATTCACGGAAAAACCTTGAAGAAAAACCCTCCGTTATTCTAAAAACACAAATGTTATCACAGGATTCTATTGCTTTGCATACCATTTTGCTTCTTGCACTTACTGGTCATTCTCTACCTATCATCTTGGTGGCTTCTCATGGGAAGTGTCACACAAGAGGCCAAGCACAGGGCTCTAGGGCCAGATAGCCACCACCCAGCTGCATGATTCTGGGTTACTTCATCCTCTGTGCTTCATTTTCTTTACCCATAAAATGGCACTGATATAAATAGTACCTACCCCAGAGGATTGCTGAGGGGATTAAATGAGTTAAATCTGGTTGGGTGTAGTGGTTCATGCCTGTAATCCCAGCACTTTGGGAGGCCGAGGCAGGTGATCACTTGAGGTCAGGAGCTCAAGACCAGCCTGGCCAACATGGTAAAACCCCATCTCTACTAAAAAAATATGGAATTAGCCAGGCGTGGTGGTGCACGCCTGTAATCCCAGCTACTCGGGAGGCTGAGGCAGAAGAATCACTTGAACTTGGGAGGCGGAGGTTGCAGTGAGCCAAGATCGTGCCATTGCACTACAGCCTGGGCAACAAGAGTGAAACTCCGTCTCAAAAATAAGTAAGTAAATAAATTAATAAATGTCTCTGAATTGGGTTTTCCAAGATTTTGTTCAGGATTTTTGCATGAAGGTTCATGAGAGAGACTGACCTTTCAATTTTCCTGTCTTTTAATGTCCTTGCAAGAATTAGGTATCGAAAGTATACTGCTCTCTTAAAATGAGCTGAGAAGGTTTATCCTTTTTTCTAGTCTTTTTCTAGTCTCCGTATGAATATGTAAGATTGGTGTTATTTCTTCCTTAAATGTTTGGGAGATATCATGATGAAAACATCTGGGCCTCCTGGCATTTCCTTTGAGAAAAATATTTAAATTACAGACTATCAGGATTTCCTACTATTTTTTCTTATGCCAGTTTAGTAAGTGATGGTTTTCTAAGATTTTGACCATTTCATCAACATTTTCTAATTTACAGAGTAGTACCATACAGAGCAGTAATCTGTAATCTGCTTATCACCGTTTTCATAATTATGGGATCTTTAGTGATACACCCCTTTTAAAATTCCTGATATAGCTAATTTATGCCTTTTCTTTATATCAGCCTTGTCAGAGGTTCATCAATTTTAATAATCTTTTAAAAGAACAAACTTCATGCAGAACTTTTTAAAATAATCTTTTCATTTCATTACAAGTACACTAGTAAAAAAAGAAATCTGTTTTTGTTGGACTGAAAGCATCTTCCTTTTGTGTCCATCTTTGAAGGATATTTTCACCAAGTACGCCATTCTAAGAAAGCAGGCATTCCTTCAGCATTTTGCAGACGCCATTGCATTGTCTTCTGGCTTCCATCATTTTTGCTGAGAGGGCAGATGTCAGTTTTGTTCTTGCTCCTTTGACATTAAGGTTTCTTTTTCCCCTTTGAGTGCTTTTACAATGCTTTCTCTTTCATTACTAGCAGTTTTATAGCCTAATGTGTCTAGGTGGTTTTCTTTGCACTTATTTTGCTTTTGGTTCATATTGTTCTTGAATCTGGGGCTTGCCATCTGTTTAGTTTTCAAAATTCTTGGCCATTATCTCTTCCAATATTGCTTCTGTCCTATCTGTCTTGTTTTTCTTGTTTTCCCTTTTGGGGACTCCAATTACACATTAGATCTTTTCACTCCATCCCATATAGCTCTTATGTCCTTTTCTCTATTTTCTATTCTTTGTTTTCTCTGTACTTCAGTTACTTCTATCGACTTGTCTTTAGTTCCTTAAGCCTCTCTGAAAACGTTTAATCTACAGGTAAACTTTGTTGAGTCTTAAATTTAGATATTTTATTTTTAAGTTATAACATTTCTAATGGGTTCTTTTTTATAGATTGTGGTTTTCTGCTAAAATTATCCACCTTGTTACTTATTTTCTTTACTGGATTAATCCCAGTTGTTTTAAAGTCCGTGTCTAATATCTGGATCTCCTGTGTCTGTTTCTGTTGCCTATTTTTTCTCTTGTTTTTTCATCATTTGGTATTACCTATTTGTATACTTAGTATTTCTTAAATTGACTATGACACCATTTTTTTTTTAATGTGGCTGTAAGTTGAGGTTCTGGATGATGTAATCTTCCTTCAAAGAGTATTTATTTCTGATTCCAGAAGGCAGTTAAGATAGAGAAAGATCTCTTAAATTCAAACCCAAGTTTCTACGGGTTTTAAGACTGAACAAATAAAAGACTTCCTTAAGATGTTAAGGAAGAATATTTTCATAATCTAATAGCTAGAAAGGTCTTTTTAAGGCAGGAAACAAAATACTTAAAATCACAAAGGAAAGCACTGAACACAACATGCAACATTTTTCTTCAGTAAAATATAACTTCAAACAAAGTTCAAAGATAAAGAAAACAGCATTACATATAAAAAAGTTAAAAAGCACAATATATCAAGATTTCTTACAAATATGAAAAAGACTAATACCTCAAAAGAAATACAAAGTATGTAAGTTTTCATTCACACATACAAAAGACAGATAAACGGTCTGTAAACATATGAAGAAGTGCTTAACCTTACTGAAGAACAAAGTAAATCAAGATATTATTGTTCATTTATTTAATCTTTAAAACGTATAGAGTGTGAAAATTCTGGGAAAATGGTACCTTGCATGTTGTGAGGGGGAGGGTAAACTGAAGGGCAGTATGTCTACCAAGTTTTTCAACATGCCGGGACAGGTCAAACACACTTCCTTTTCTAGGACTCCATTTTCCTTTTCTAGGCATCAATGTGTGGAAGATCTCAGGACAGGCTCACTTGATTTCATCCTCGTCTCTTTGAAGGGTGACGTACTGGCTTATAAGAGACTGGAAAGTCAAAGGGTGTATTTGCCAAAGTCCTTAAAGCTTGGCTCATCAAGTGGCCTAGTTTCTGTCAAACAGGCCCCTTCTCAGAGGATGTGGAAGGTACAAGAGAGTAGAAGGCTGCCCTTCTGCAGCTTCTCCTGGCAAGCATGGCTGGGAAGGCATTTGCTGTTCTGTGGCAGGGGAGTGGAGGTTCTTGGGTCTATTTCATCATCTTCTGGGCAGTATGAGGGAGGCACAGAGCATGGTTTGGTGGCATGGACTGCACCTGTCGCTGTGTGGTCCCAAGGCTGATTCTAGATCTTGGCAGCAGTGGTGGACCTGGGCATGTATCTACAGAAAGACTTCCTGATTCTGGCAGGAACAGAAGCTCCTTTACTGGACCAGCACTGAGATGCACTGGGAACTCTTCCTAGAAGCTCAGTGGACAGAGCCTACTGCCTTCTCCAGCCCTTTCAGTACAAAATGCCCTGGATTAAATCCCTTTCTGCTTAACTACAGTGATCTCTCATATTTACAAATGAATCTTGATACACCCTTATGCAGAAATAGCCTGTTTAGTGGTCAAAAAACTGCATAAGGATCTTCACTTTATTGATTACCCCAAATAACCTAAAAACTATCAGTAGAAGTATGGCTACATAAATTGATGCATATTATGTAACCTTTACAAAAAGGAATCATTTCTCCAAATGTTGAAATGTAAAGATGTCTCAGACATATTCCTTTATTCATTCAACAAATATTTATTGAGCTTCTATCATGATGTGACCATGTGTCACTCCCCGTTAGCGACAAAAGATGTGTTAGCAAGCAAAATAAACAAAAATCTTGGTCCTCACGGTGCTCACATTCCAATGATAAAGTGAAATGAGTAAGTGTTGGACTAATGTGTAGTATAATCCAATTTACACAACACACACCCTCTCTCCACACACACACACATATGTGTACAGAAAAACATCTAGAGGGATATACAGCAAACCATAAGCAGTGGTTATTCCTGGGGCTCATCTACCTGACTGAAGAGACAGCAGCTGCTGGGGGGGTGTCCTCACTGGTATTTCACTTAGGGGGCTTCTAAGGGCCTTATGGACAGAAGTATTCTGTCCAGTTTCACCTGCCAAGAAAAGAGATGGGAACATTTATATGTTTTTCCAGTTCAAAATAGCAAATAATACTTTCTGATTTACCTTTTTGGTGACTTGAGAAGTATTCCATGTTGTTTAGTGTGATATTATCCTTTTCTCCTCTGGACTAGAGCTGAATTGGAGAAATGAGAGGGGAGGAGGAGTTAGCTGAGTGGAGGCCACTCCTAGATGTAGGACAACTGAATAAAATGAAGATGTTTAAATAATAAGGTGCCTAGGGCAGGAAGGAACAGGAAAGTTCTTGCACAAACTGTTACTGTTAATTCATTTCCCATTAACAGTAACAGTTAATGTAACAGTCACAGACTCACTCACTGAGCTTTCATGTTTTTCAATATGTGTAGTTTAATCTTCATTTAATTTAATTGCAAACTATTTTAGCAGAGATAATACTGGGTACATTCTAGGATTAATTTTTACTACTTTTTTTTTTTTTTTTTTTTTTTGAGATGGAGTCTCACTCTGTCGCCCAGGCTGGAGTGCAGTGGTGCAATCTCAGCTCACTGCAAGCTCCGCCTCCCAGGTTCACGCCATTCTCCTGCCTCGGCCTCTCGAGTAGCTGGGACTACAGGCATCCGCCACCATGCTCGGCTAATTTTTTGTATTTTTAGAAAAGACAGGGTTTTGCCGTGTTAGCCAGGATGGTCTCGATCTCCTGACCTCATCATCCGCCTGCCTCGGCCTCCCAAAGTGCTGGGATTACAGGCATGAGCCACGGCACCGGCCTACTACAGTCTTTCAATACAATGGCATGTTCATTGCAGTCCAGGAAGAAAGATACTGTTACAGTGGAGAGATGCATGTTCTGTTTCTTATATTTGCTATCTTTATGTGTACAGTGTATGTATGAAGTATAGCTATGCATCTTTCCAATATATGAAGATAAGCATGACTAAAGGGGAATTGTGAGTCCATCAGAAAATTCCAGGAAAAACTGGGAGCACACCAAGATCAGGAGTGACAGATCAACACAGGTGCTCACATACAAGACCAGACAGAAAAATGTCTAGCAGGCTGCAACATGGGGATGGCCAGGGGTGCCTACAAAAGGGTCAGGTGCACAGTTGTGACACCTGGTTTCCTAGGAGATGAAGCCTCTGCCTGACCGTGCTAATTCTCATGAGATAAGAAAATGGCAAATAGTAGTGACCTGAATTTAATGGCTATGAGACGCAGAAATGAGGCAAGATAGGAACTGGAAGGGAGGAAGAGGTAGAGAGGAAGAGGCTGCAATTTGTGTTATTCATGAGTCAGGCTCTCCATCAGGGCCTCCCCAGAGCCTCGGCCAGGCTGCACGTGGTAGCACCTGGAAGTGCCCTTGTGTTTGTAACAACGTGAAGCCTGGGTAGAGTCAAGAAACGTTTGATATGTCAGGCCAAAGTTTGAATTTGGAGTTTTGCTTACAGAAGAAAATGATTAAATACCTGGGCATCCCAAGTCAAATGACTTGATGAGTGACTTACAGTGGCCATGGGCTCTGAGGGCGTTGCAGTTGTTCTGTTAATGCAGACACCAGGCCACTGGCCAGCAGCATTGACCTTGGGGGACTCTGGCTCTTCATCCACAGGTCTGCACGGCAAAGGTCAAATCAGATTGAAAAGGTGGAGGACGTTCCCATGGGAGAAAAAGACACAGAGGAAAACAGAGCTGATGTGGAGAAAATAAACAAAGCTGGAAAGGAAATTCTAAATTTAACATCCTATTTTCTCTACCAGCTTTGCATCTTTAGGAAATAATGTAGGCATTGCTCTCCATTTTTTAAAAAGCTGTTTCTTGAGATATGGTCAAAAATGGTATTTTTATATGTAGAACGACTTGATATTAGCTCTAATTAAGAAGCCTGTATGCTGTAAATTGTGAAAAAAATGCAAATGTTAACTGATCATAAACATTTCGCTTATTATCAATGGTGAATGCAGTGGATTGCCTTGCTGGCAAATTCTCCAAACCCCACGTAGCACACAGAGGCTGGAAAGATGAAATCTCAGAGCTCTCCTGCAGCTGGGATTTTGGGTGTGATTTAAGTTCCACCAATCAGAAAGACTTGGGCAAGACCTGGAGTGGCACCTGAGTCAGAGGAAGAGAGGCAAGGCACAGGGTGTTCGCTATGTGTACAGAGACTGTAGCAGGGACAAGATGCTTCTGGTGCTGGTAACTGGTGGCAGCTTTCCAACTGGGTGGGCAGCTTTCTGAAGTTAAGGCTCCTCTCCTGGTGGAGGGACCAGGTTCCCTGGTGGTTCAATTCTGCGTGGAGGCTTTGGGAGCTGCTCCTGGAAGCTCAGCCCTCCCAACAATTCTGCAAGCCATTTAACACCTTTCTGCCTAAGCCAACGAGAGTGCAATCCATTAAACACAACAGAATCCTGACTCAGACATTCTGTCTTCTAAGCCTAAGAATCGTATTCACAGAAAGTCTTTTATGATAGATCATCGACCCAATCCTCAATCCTCTCATGCATGGCTTCATCATCCAGGGGACTTTAGCATGTCATGTGATCTCCCTGTGAACGAGCCAAGACAAGGACTCCCAACCTTCTGATTGCTAAATCACTGCTCTCTTCGTTATATCATATTGCCACAGCTGTTTTGCAAGATGACTAATTTATGAGAATAGTTCAAACAGAATGTTTCTGGAAGTATATTTTAATAAGGTCAGTGGAAGTTTAAAATATTTATTTACTGATTGTTTTGAAGTTAATCTAGTTACTCATAAGCTTCTGTGGTTCAATTTACCGTGCACTTAATTCTCTAAGCTTTCCCCTGTTGCTCTATAAACATGAACAGAATACATTTCACAGGAACAGAACTTAAAACAGTTAACCCACACTGTCTTACACTCTTGACTTGACAGCCCCTTCTTCTGAGTGAAAAAAAAATCAGTAAACTGAAAACTTCATTGGAAGAAACCAGGAACTTAAGAAATTGTAAGGCGTTGGGTTTTTAAATGATTTTTTAAAGGTTTACTGAGAGGAACTGGTTTTCACATTTTCCCCTTTATGTTACACAGAATAAAATCAGGTGGCAAATACACAGAAAGAGAATGAAATCAGGTTAAGTCCGAGGAGAAAAAAATCTCCTCTGTCTGCGCCAGCCATTCTCAAGGTCATCAACAAACAAAATGGGCCACCTTCTTACCAGTCCATTTAAATGACTTCTTGCCCAAGGCCTCCAAGGACAATCATTTTAAATAATTCATGTTCATTTCCTTCTTTGATAATTTAATAAGAACAAAATAGAGAAGCCTACATTCTACTGAGGTATTCCTTTATCTAAATTTCTCTGCAATAAAAAAATACTGAATGATAAATAGACAAATTTAGACTGTATAAGAAAGGCCACAAGAATCAATTTCCAGTACCCCTGTCTTCAGGCATCCTAAGATGTTATTTCAAACGCCCAGTCTGCTTGGCTAGAACAATACAAGTCAGTATGAGAAAACCCTGCATCATTTAAGCAGATTAGAGAAATACCCACTAATACTCACCATGTTATATAACAGCAATTTGTGTGTGTGTGTGTGTGTGTATGTGTACGTCTATGTGTGTAGGAGGCATTCACAGAACAAAGCCTGAACTGAATAACCAAAGAAAATGATTATTAAGAATGCTATTGGTGGCTGGGCATGGTGGCTCATGTCTGTAATCCCAGCACTTTGGGAGGCCCAAGGTGGATCACTTGAGGTTAGGAGTTCGAGACCAGCCTGACCAACAGAATGAAACCCCGTCTCTACTAAAAATACAAAAATTAACCAGGTGTGGGTGGTGGTACACGTCTGTAATCCCAGCTACCTAGGAGGCTGAGGCAGGAGGATCACCTGAACCCGGAAGGCGGAGGTTGCAGTGAGTGGAGATTACTTCCACTCCAGCCTAGGCGACTGAGCAAGAATCTGTCTCAAAAGAAAAAAAAAAAAAGAATACTATTGTTGTCTAGGCCTGGTGGCTCATACCTATAATTCCAGCACTTTGGGAGGCAGAGGTGGATCACCCAGGCTACAGTGTAGTGGCACCATCTCGGCTCACTGCAGCCTCAATCTCCCAGGCTCAAGCGATTCTCCCACTTCAGTCTCCAGAGTAGCTGGGACTACAGATGCACACCACCACACTTGGCTAACTTTCTTTTTTAAGAAATGAGTTTTCACCATGTTGCCCAGGATGTTCTCGAATTCCTGGACTCAAGTGATCCGTCTGCCTCAGCTTCCCAAAGTGCTGGGATTACATGCAAGAGCCAGTGAGGTTGGCTCTTTCTTTAGTTACGTTACTGATGAAATAGCTGCTTTGTGTTTAGGGGCCATATTAACACAACAAAATGAAGCATATGTTCTACTTGTCCCCAGTATATAAAACTATGTTAATAATCGAAAATTTCACCAAAACAAATATGCATATATAATATGGTTTGGTTCTGTGTCCCCACCCAAATCTCATGTTGAATTATAATTCCCAATGTTGGAGGTAGGGCCCGGTGGGAGGTGATTGGCTCATGGGGGCAGTTTCTAATGGTTTAGCACATCCTCCTAGTGTTGTCCTGCCATAAGAGTTCTCAAGGGATCTGGTTGTTTGAAAGTATGTATTACCTCCTGCTTCATTCATTCTCTCTCTCCTGCCAGCCACGTGAATATGTACCTGCACCCCCTTCACCTTCCACCATGATTATAAGTTTCCTGATGTCTCCCTGGCCATGTTTCCTGGGTGACCTGTGGAATGTGAGTCAATTAAACATTTTTTTTTTTTTTGAGCTGGAGTCTTGGCTCTGTCACCCAGGCTGGAGTGCAGTGGCATGATGTCGGCTCACTGCAAGCTCTGCCTCCCGCGTTCACGCCATTTTTCCTGCCTCAGCTGAGGCAGCTGGGACTGTAGATGCCCACCACCACGCCTGGCTAATATTTTCTGTATTTTTTAATAGAGATGGGGTTTCACCATGTTAATCAGGATGATCTCGATCTCCTGACCTCGTGATCTGCCCGCCTCAGCCTCCCAAAGTGCTGGGATTACAGGTGTGAGCCACTGTGCCTGGCAATACCCAGTCTCAGGTAGTTCAATCTTTTTTTTTTTTTTTTGACTAAGTCTTGCTCTGTCTCCCAGGCTGGAGTGCAGTGGGGCAATCTCAGCTCACTGCAACCTCCACCTCCCAGGTTCCAGCGGTTCTCCTGCCTCAGCTTCCCAAGTAGCTGGGGTTACAGGTGCACACCACCACGCCTGACTAATTTTTGTATGTTTAGTAGAGACGTGGTTTTGTCATATTGGCCAGACTGGTCTTGAATTCCTGACATCAAGTGACACTCCTGCCTTGACCTCCCAAAGTGCTGGGATTATAGGCATGAACCACTGTGCCCTGCCTCAAAGTAGTTATTTATAGCAAAGTGAGAACACACTAATGTAAGTCCACTGTGTATGACAGGCATAGTACCATGTGTCTTAAAAGTGTTATCTACTTTAATTTTCCATAAAACTTCCACATATTGTCCCTTATTTTAGAGGAAAATTTGATGACAGTCCCATGGTTCACGAATGGTGAATCCGGGATGCAAATCCAGCTCTAGCCATGCCTTTCTCAAATTTTCTGTTGTGCACAAGTGTTCTGCGAGAGGTACACAAGGTTCTAAAAATAATGCTGTTGGTATTTCTTAAAACATAAGAATATTTAATAAAAAATATCCCCAATATTGCTGTCAACATTCCTATTTTTGTACAATAATCTTGTCTTACAAGGCGGCAACCCATACCTACGAATAACAGTTGGAGGCCAGACTTTCTGATGGTGTGTCACACACAGCAAGTGACATGCACATACCCTATAAGCAGGCAGCCTCCCCACAGAGCACAGCAAGGCGCATGGCCCTCCTCACCGAACGGTGGTCTGCCTTCTACATCTTACCTTGTCATTTAAGACTATATATATATATATATGTCTGTAATTGTTTCCTTTTAAAACTCTTATTTAACCTTTCTAATTTGTTGCTTTCCTTGTTATGTTAGAGAACAGAGTCTTCAAACACCTGTGATTGTCTAAAGCTTTTACTTCCTCAAGACACCACTTTACGTTGTTTATTCTGATCCAGGCACAGGTGAGCTCCTGTACATGATTTTTTTTTTTTTTTTTAATGTTTAGTAGAAACAGGGTTTTGCCATGTTGGCCAGGCTGGTCTTGAACTCATCACATTAAGTGATTCATCCACCTTGGCCTCCCAAAATGCTGGGATTACAGGCGTGAGCCACCATGCCTGGCCCATGATGATTTTTTAAAGTATTCAAAGGTAACTCCGTTTGGGAAGCATTGCATGGCACCACTGCTACTTTCACAACAATATTTGTGAAGAGGGCGGGTTGTGCCAACCACATGCTCATGCCTGCTGGGATCTTTCCTCAACACCTGGATGACGCCCAGCCCCAGTCCTTTCAATTGATCTCCCATGAGTCCCCTCTACCCACCTAGTTTTTGGACTATACACCCAGCTACCTGAAGTTTTTTTTTCTTTTATGTCCTGCCTCTGTGCCTTTGCTCATTCTATGCCCTTGCCTGGAGTGTAATTTTCTCTAAAAACTTCTTATTGTTTTACACAAAACAAATCTAGGAAAAGTTTGTCCCTCTACTGTGAGACAGAAATTATGAAGTACTCTGTCTCTCAGATGTCAAACAGTATCTTCTGAATTTCACTTTCAAATTTCAATATAAGCATATTCAACAATAAAATCAAACAGGATAAGATGGCAATATGAACATAAGCATCTTAATCTACAAATCTGAACAAAAAGAATCAAAGAAACAGTAAAAATCTTGTAGTCAGGTATCATCTACAAGCTTAGACTTTGAAGAATTTCTGCTAATAGAGAGTATGTGTGTGGGCGGGAAATCAAATACCAAGAGCTTTCCCCCAAATCCCTTCCAAAGAAAATGGAGATAAGGGAAACCCTCCACTAATGTCCCCCACCCTAGAGCGCCAGGGCTGGCAAGGAGCACAAGAAGCCCAGAGAGATGCAGGGCGTTCTGGCAAAGGATCAGGAAAAAGAGGAATTTACATCTGAGGAGGCCAAGGTTGGTTTACCCCAGACACAAAGGACAGTAGTGACAAGGGACAGGGCAGAAAAAGCCATAGTGTGCATCTAAAATGGATGAGGGGCATGCACATGTAGACTCAGAGAGTTGGCTCTGCATCCCAGGCTCACCAAGCAGAGAAGAAACTGGGCAGAGGTGAATTTCCCCGTTAGGCACTCACCCTTCTCTACTCTACCTGAGCTTCTGTACCTTTCAATATGTAATATATATGCACCTTCAAGAGCCTTCCATCATGTTTCAGTCATAAGAAGATCCTAAGCTCTGTCAGGCAAAGGCAGTGGAACTGAGCAGGATCCAGACACTGACGTGGGCCAAACGTCAGGCCCTGCCACACCTGGATCTGCTTCAGCAAGAGAAGGTGACAAACAAAATAATGCCCTGCTTGATGCAAACATTTCTTGTTTAAATTTTTATTTATGTATTTATTTATTTTGAGATACAGTCGAACTCTGTCGCCCAGGTTGGAGTGCAGTGGTGCAATCTCAGCTCACTGCAACCTCCACTTCCCAGGTTCAAGAGATTCTCCAGCCTCAGCCTCCTGAGTAGCTGGGATTACAGGTGCGTACCACCATGCTCGGGTAATTTTTGTATTTTTTTTTAGTAGAGATTGGGTTTCACCATTTTGGCCAGGATAATCTTGAACTCCTGACCTCAGGTGATTCACCCACCTTGGCCTCCCAGAGTGCTGGGATTACAGGCATGAGACACCACACCCAGCCGATGCAAGTATTTCATAATACAAAGTAAAGGGGAAACTGCACTCAAGAGAGGACCAATGTTTGTAAATTCATGACCAGAAACAACTTGATACTGATAATATCTACCTTAAAGTTCAACAAAATAAGAAGACATAAATTAAAGATGACAATTTAAAATGAAAAGTGAGTTAAAAATAATATAGGCAATCTAGTAACTCATTAATATTTTAAAGCAGAACTAACCGAAAAGAAAAAAAAATGGGGGCATATTTAGGGCAGTTCTCTCTGAATGCAGATGAAGTGAATCATGTAAAGGTGGAATTTCAATTCAGTGGACAAAGGATGGTTCTGACAACAGTGCTGGCATGACCGGCATCCAGCTGGAAGAGAAAGACCCACAGCTCACATCAGATTACATAAAGAAAGGTGGATCAAACCCCCGCGAGTGCGTGTGTGTGTGTGTGTGTGGGCGCGCGCGTGCGCGCACAAAACAGACGGAGAAACTTAATCGCTTATTTGTAACAAACAAGATTGGAGAGGAAAAACCTTCAAACAAACAGAAAGAAACAATAAAAGAAAACACTAACAGTTAACATTACATAAAAATATAAACTTTTCTATGCTACAGATGTTAAAGCCAAAGGCCCATAGTACACTGGGGTCAAAAACACACCTTTGGCCAGGCACGGTGATGCACAATTGTAATTCCAGTAATTTGGGAGACTAAGGTGGGAGGATCACTCGAGCCCAGGAGTTGAAGACCAGCCTGGGCAATAAAGTGACACCCCATCTGTACAAAAATTTGAAATAATTATGAAGGCATGGTGGTGTTCGCCTGTAGTCCCCGCTATTTGGGAAGCTGAGTGGGAGGATCATTTGAGCCTGGGAGGTCAAGGCTGCAG
The DNA here is from genome assembly GCF_003255815.1 of Theropithecus gelada. Taxonomy (NCBI): domain Eukaryota; kingdom Metazoa; phylum Chordata; class Mammalia; order Primates; family Cercopithecidae; genus Theropithecus; species Theropithecus gelada. The sequence continues at coordinate 76,316,108 of NC_037684.1, read as the reverse complement.
GGAGCTGTGATCGTGCCACCGCACTCCAGCCTGGGTGACAAAGCAAGAACCTGTGTCAAAACAACAACAACAAAAAAACCCCAAAACAAAAAACAAAACAAAAAAACCCCGACATCCCTAAAAAAATACCAACTTATAAACTGATGAGAAAGAAACAATCAGCTCAGTGAAAAAACAGGCAAAAGTGCTAAGTCTAGAAGAGAAAGTGCAATTGGTTAGTAAACATAAAAATATGCTCAGAGAAATACAAGTTAAAATCTAATAAGATAGTATTTTTCACTTATCCTATTGGCAAAAATAAGATCAACACTCTCTGTGGCTGCTCAGACTATGTAGAGATGGGCACGTTCATCAAGAGTGAAATGTCACAGCAGTCAGGTGAGTAACCTGGAGACATCTATTAAAATAAAAATGTGCATAGTCTCTAGAGCAGCAGTCATAGTTTTAGAAATTCATCCTATAAAAATAAAATCACAACTATATAGGACTACATGAATAAGGACTGGTATTATAGCATCATTCGTAATGAAGAAAACCATAACCTTGCTGGCATTAGTAAGACAATATTTGAATATTCCAGGGCACATCCTTCCTGTGGAAGCCATGCAGCCCTTAAAATGAGTTCTCTTTGTATATATTGACCTGGAAGGATGCCCATGTTACATGAAATAAAAAGTGAAGGTGCAGCGTACTGCGTAGAATATAGTCCTGTTTATATTTAAAAATATATAAACAAAGCCTATACATTTTATGATTAACACAAAATATACACACTGTTACCACTGATTACCTTGCAGGGTAAGTACTGAAGGAGAAAGATTAGTATTTTTTTTTGACACATCTCCATTTTGCTACCAGCATACCTAAATATTACTTCATAAGTGCAGTACATGAATTCACCAATCTATTCATTTTTAAATTACAATAAGACACATCTTGGCCGGGCGCAGTGGCTCAAGCCTGTAATCCCAGCACTTTGGGAGGCCGAGACGGGTGGATCACGAGGTCAGGAGACCGAGACCATCCTGGCTAACACGGTGAAACCCCATCTCTACTAAAAAATACAAAAAACTAGCCAGGCGAGGTGGCGGGCGCCTGTAGTCCCAGCTACTCGGGAGGCTGAGGCAGGAGAATGGTGTAAACCCGGGAGGCGGAGCTTGCAGTGAGCTGAGATCCAGCCACTGCACTCCAACCTGGGCGAGAGAGCAAGACTCCGTCTCAAAAAAAAAAAAAAAAAGACACATCTAGACTTCTAAAAAGTCCATACTATATTTTCTGAGATTCTACAGTTTTGCTTAAAACTTAATTTATGCAAAACTAGTATTTTTGCTCCACGTCCTCTTGTTTAATAATAAAATCATTCATATCCCATGTCAACCTTCTATCTACAACTTATATTTACAGTCCAGCTTGTTTCTCCCTCAAATTCTATTATTTGAGGAGGCTTTGAAGTTCTGCAACTATATTCATGAAAAAATGTAGAACAAAATGACATAAAGGCCCTGCAGAAACATAGCTGGTGATTAAAACTCAAGTAGCAGAAGGGCTTCTGTATAATAACATTATTTAGCATTTTATAAATGCTTACAGATAAAAATACTCAGCAGTACCGGGAGTAAAGACAGGACAAAATGTGGGGTGCAAATACGGTGGTGCCTTTTAAGTTGAGGTTGCAGTTTTCTTACTGTTTATATTTAAAAACATCCAGCAAATGAGTTTTAAATCATCCCAGTAACTCTGAATACGAGGTAAAGAGCTCCCAGAATATGCGGTCCTACTTGCAAGTATTTATTTTTACACAGAAGATATCGATGTCTCTTCTTTCTCACAGCAATCCAATTATTCTAGTGATTCTGAGCTGTCTGGTTTGACACCCCAAAACATCTTCCTGAGTTTAAAAAACATATCCTGTTCCTAATTTTCCTTTTATTAGACAGTAACTCTTGCCTTGTCTCATCCTTTGGATAAGATAGATATTAGTTATCCTTTGAATAGGTAATAGCTCCATGCTGAGAACTGCAGGAGGTTTCTGCCTGATGGAGGCTGCTGAATTGGGTTTGGATCTTCACAAACACATGTATTTCTGGAAGTTTAAAATCACATTTCCGGAAGTTTAAAATCCACGTAAAATTGTGGATTGCTCTGAGTTGAACACAGTTTCCAGGGTGAGTTTCATCCATGAGGCTTTTGGTGTAGCTGTCATTCAACCGTTTTCCACTAGATTTCTATTGCCACTGTCACCGTGCTTACCTACCTAGCTTAACATCCTTTATGATCAAATGCCAAGACGAGCTCGGTCTGGAGACCCTGATCCAGCGGCGCTAGAGGAATTAAAGACACACACACAGAAATACAGAGGTGTGGAGTCGGAAATCAGGGGTCTCACAGCCTTCAGAGCTGAGAGCCTCAAACAGAGACAGACCCACATATTTATTGACAGCAAGCCAGTGATAAGCATTGTTTCTATAGATTATAGATTAACTAAAAGTATTCCTTACGGGAAACAAAGCGATGCACCCAAATAAAGGGATGCGCTCTGGCTAGTTATCTGCAGCAGGAGTGTGCTCTCCTTAAGGCACAGATCGCTCATGCTATTTTCTGTGGTTTAAGAACGCCTTTATTCTCTTTGAAGCAATTGTGAATGGAAGTTCATTCATGATTTGGCTCTCTGTTTGTCTGTTACTGGTGTGTAAGAATGCTTGTGATTTTTGCACATTAATTTTGTATCCTGAGACTTTGCTGAAGTTTCTTATCAGCTTAAGGAGATTTTGGGCTGAGACAATGGGGTCTTCTAAATATACAATCATGTCATCTGCAAACAGGGACAATTTGACTTCTTCTTTTCCTAACTGAATACCCTTGATTTCTTTCTCTTGCCTGATTGCCCTAGCCAGAACTTCCAACACTATGTTGAATAGGAGTGGTGAGAGAGGGCATCCCTGTCTTGTGCCAGTTTTCAAAGGGAATTTTTCCAGTTTTTGCCCATTCAGTATGATATTGGCTGTGGGTTTGTCATAAATAGCTCTTATTATTTTGATATACGTTCCATCAATACCGAATTTATTGAGAGTTTTTAGCATGAAGGGCTGTTGAATTTTGTCAAAGGCCTTTTCTGCATCTATTGAGATAATCATGTGGTTTTTGTCTTTGGTTCTGTTTATATGCTGGATTACGTTTATTGATTTGCGTATGTTGAACCAGCCTTGCATCCCAGGGATGAAGCCCACTTGATCATGGTGGATAAGCTTTTTGATGTGCTGCTGGATCCAGTTTGCCAGTATTTTATTGAGGATTTTTGCATCGATGTTCATCAAGGATATTGGTCTAAAATTCTCTTTTTTTGTTGTGTCTCTGCCAGGCTTTGGTATCAGGATGGTGTTGGCCTCATAAAATGAGTTAGGGAGGATTCCCTCTTTTTCCATTGATTGGAATATTTTCAGAAGGAACGGTACCAGCTCCTCCTTACATCTCTGGTAGAATTCAGCTGTGAATCCATCTGGTCCTGGACTTTTTTTGGTTGGTAGGCTATTAATTATTGCCTCAATTTCAGAGCCCGCTATTGGTCTATTCAGGGATTCAGCTTCTTCCTGGTTTAGTCTTGGGAGAGTGTAAGTGTCCAGGAAATCATCCATTTCTTCTAGATTTTCTAGTTTATTTGCGTAGAGGTGTTTATAGTATTCTCTGATGGTAGTTTGTATTTCCGTGGGGTCGGTGGTGATATCCCCTTTATAAAATACCTAGGAATCCAACTTACAAGGGATGTAAAGGACCTCTTCAAGGAGAACTACAAACCACTGCTTAGTGAAATAAAAGAGGGCATAAACAAAAGGAAGAACATACCATGCTCATGGATAGGAAGAATCAATATCGTGAAAATGGCCATACTGCCCAAGGTAATTTATAGATTCAATGCCATCCCCATCAAGCTACCAATGAGTTTCTTCACAGAATTGGAAAAAACTGCTTTAAAGTTCATATGGAACCAAAAAAGAGCCCGCATCTCCAAGACAATCCTAAGTCAAAAGAACAAAGCTGGAGGCATCACGCTACCTGACTTCAAACTATACTACAAGGCTACAGTAACCAAAACAGCATGGTACTGGTACCAAAACAGAGATATAGACCAATGGAACAGAACAGAGTCCTCAGAAATAATACCACACATCTACAGCCATCTGATCTTTGACAAACCTGAGAAAAACAAGAAATGGGGAAAGGATTCCCTATTTAATAAATGGTGCTGGGAAAATTGGCTAGCCATAAGTAGAAAGCTGAAACTGGATCCTTTCCTTACTCCTTATACGAAAATTGATTCAAGATGGATTAGAGACTTAAATGTTAGACCTAATACCATAAAAACCCTAGAAGAAAACCTAGGTAATACCATTCAGGACATGGGCATGGGCAAGGACTTCATGTCTAAAACACCAAAAGCAATGGCAACAAAAGCCAAAATTGACAAATGGGATCTAATTAAACTAAAGAGCTTCTGCACAGCAAAAGAAACTACCATCAGAGTGAACAGGCAACCTACAGAATGGGAGAAAATTTTTGCAATCTACTCATCAGACAAAGGGCTGATATCCAGATCCTACAAAGAACTCAAACAAATTTACAAGAAAAAAACAAACAACCCCATCAAAAAGTGGGAAAAGGATATGAACAGACATTTCTCAAAAGAAGACATTCATACAGCCAACAGACACATGAAAAAATGCTCATCATCACTCACCATCAGAGAAATGCAAATCAAAACCACAATGAGATACCATCTCACACCAGTTAGAATGGGAATCATTAAAAAGTCAGGAAACAACGGGTGCTGGAGAGGATGTGGAGAAATAGGAACACTTTTACACTGTTGGTGGGATTGTAAACTAGTTCAACCATTATGAGAAACAGTATGGCAATTCCTCAAGGATCTAGAACTAGAAGTACCATATGACCCAGCCATCCCATTACTGGGTATACACCCAAAGGATTATAAATCATGCTGCTATAAAGACACATGCACACGTATGTTTATTGCGGCACTATTCACAATAGCAAAGACTTGGAAATCAACCCAAATGTCCATCAGTGACAGACTGGATTAAGAAAATGTGGCACATATACACCATGGAATACTATGCAGCCATAAAAAAGGATGAGTTTGTGTCCTTTGTAGGGACATGGATACAGCTGGAAACCATCATTCTCAGCAAACTATTGCAAGAACAGAAAACCATCTCACTCATAGGTGGGAACTGAACAATGAGATCACTTGGACTCAGGAAGGGGAACATCACACACCGGGGCCTATCACGGAGAGCAGGGAGGGGGGAGGGATTGCATTGGGAGTTATACCTGATGTAAATGACGAGTTGATGGGTGCTGACGAGTTGATGGGTGCAGCACACCAACATGGCACAAGTATACGTATGTAACAAACCTGCACATTATGCACATGTACCCTAGAACTTAAAGTATAATAATAATAAAAAAGAATAAATAGATATAAAATGTAAAAAAAAAAACAAAAAAAAACCGCCTTTAAGCAGTTTTCCGCCCTAGGCAGAAGTGGGCCAGGTGTTCCTTGCCCTCATTCCAGTAAACCCACAACCTTCATTGTGGATGTCATGGCCATCATGAACATGTCACAGTGCTGCAGACATTTTGTTTATGGCCAGTTTGGGGGCCAGTTTATGGTCAGATTTTGGGGGCCTATTTCCAACAATCAATGAAACATCTACTTGTGTTTAGCCCAGCAAGATTCTGGAAATCAACCCAAAGCTTAGTGGCACTTAGTTTCAGATAAGGTAATGAAGTTAGATCCCGTGTGAAGAGGCACAATCAAGACCCCACAGAAGGAAGCCAAACTTTCTGACTTCTTCGAAATAAGACATTGCTCAGATCTGCTCTGCTACTGTGCCCTCTCAACATTCCAGCTGCAAATAACTCTTCTTCATGAGACTTGTACTTTGTTTTTTCAGGACAACTTCATTTTATTCTCCAAATAAAAGACTGCTGAAGCTTCTGAGAAAAACAAAAAAGAGTGAAGGATCATCTTTGATCACGCAGCGAGCTGATTCCAAAATGCGGACAAAAAGCAGAGACTCAATGGCAATGATTCCGAGAAACAGTGAATGTCACAAGGAGACAACTGGGCTCTTTACAAAGAGGCAATTTCTCTTCTGCACATTCCCCCTTTCATATGGAGATGGCTGTGGCTCCCAATCATGGGAAAAGCTGGGCTGTCTTTCTTCCACCAAATGCTCTGCTAGCTGACAGAGCCCAGGGAGCTGTGAACATGGAAACGGGGAGGGAGAGGCTGTAAAGGAGTTACCTAAGGCAACACCGTCTTAGTTCACAAACGCAAGAATTTCCAGCTTACACTGTCCCACATGGACAAGCTAACGTCCAGGATAGGTCAATGGGTTTTAATTCCTACCGTTCCAATTTTTTGGAAGCCAAAGGTTTTCAGACATAAAAAAAAATGTCAGACTACAAGTGCCTGTACTAGGCTCCTTCCACCAGAACTTCTCCAACAAAGAACTGTGTGGTGAAGCAGAGATGCCCATGATGAACACCACAGGCCCCTCCAGAATTTACAGAGAGGCTTGTGCTTCCCTCTACTGTCAAGGCCAAAAAACTTTTTTTCTTTCATAATTTCAACCTAAAAATCCTGAAGGCCTAAGAGAAGCTTATGTCCACACTGTTCAAATCTGTAAAGATGCAGGTTAGGGAACAGGGAAGCAAACGCAGCTATTTAGAATTATAGACTGTGTATCTATGTCATAAATGTAACCTATAAAAAAAAGTACTATGTGAGTCAACAGATAATGCTGGCTACAGTAAGAGGATATGAGAGGACCAGGTTCTACATTAAGGGCCAAATTAAATGCCAGAGGCCCCTATCCGTCATGGGTACTAAGATGAGGTCTGTTCAGAAACGGTTCAGGAATCCTCAGGGGAAGGGCCCCCTCCACCTGGGACAGGGGCTCGGTACCAGAGCATCTGCGGCAACAGAGCTGAAAAAGGGACCTTAGGGACCCAAGAATCTATACCTCCAACTTCCGCCCTTCCCCTCTGCGTGGCAGCTGGAGAACACGTGCTGAGCGGCTGTGACCCATTAGAGCCATCAGAGCAACACAGAGGGCAGCAGTGCGGGCACATGCAGTGACGCTCGGGCTGACACTCATGTGCGCACACGGAGTTAAGCCAATTCCAGCAGAGTCTGCACATGCTGCGCTGCCACACTGCTCACCTCCGAGAGGGGACAACCCAGGAACTGGTGGTGCAGGCAAAACACATTCGAATCACAGACATTCTATTTAGATACCAACAGCATTAATTAGGCACAGATGTTAAGTGTGTTTAATGATCTCTTTTAAAGATGTTTTCCATGGATGCTTACTGGTATTATATAAGCACAGTAAGAACTAGGTAAGTCACCCTGAAATAACAGCATTTATGCTAAGGCTGGCACAGGAGTTTCTGACTCTCCCACCAGGGAAAGGTCAGTTGACCAACCACTCTAGAGAATAGCAGAGCTTAAACGACCTTGAAAACTACTCACTTTTCCCACCTCTTTTAACAGAGGCAGGAGACAGGGCTGGGAATGAGATATTGCTAGTTGGCTGCAAAGATGAGGCTGAGAATGAGATACCGCTAGTTGGCTGCAAAGATGAGGCTACCACCTTCCTTCCCCACATACCTTAACATCCGTTATTCTAACTCTGAAATAAAAATATTTTTGAAAGTGTAACAGGGCTGAAGATCGTTGATGAGTTAGATAATATCCCACTATAGAGTTGCTGAGTTCCGGTAATAAATGCTGATTTGCATTCCTCTCTGTGCCCTTCATCTCATGCCTATCAGCCTGGCTGCAACCATCCCTGTGAGTGCCCATAGATGCAAACAGAGCTTAAAACCAGGTAATCCCGTGTCAGGATCCAGGTGCTTTTTGGGTGTTCTTACCTTCTCGCAGTTGTACTTGAAGATCTCATCAGAGAATGTTCTGCAAGTTCTTTGGCTGTAGCTGAACCAAGAATGACTTTTGAGTTCTCATTAGATGACTGCCAAAGTCAAATTGAGTTTCAATCCAGAAGTCATTCAGCCAAGATGGAAACACTGGCAGGCTTCTGGAGCTTGGAGGGTGTGAGTTGGTTTTAATTCTTGCTCATGGGGTAGGTTCCAGAAGTGGGTGAGCCATGAGCTAGTAACTGCCCAATAGTCAACTCTTCAGAGGGGACATCTTGCCAGAGAAATGCAAAATCAGACAAGAAACCATCACTGGCACTTGTCTGACTTCCTGCCAAATGCAATGACAGGCAAAATCATTATGATGCCTGATTCAGTACCATGACATGTTCTCACTGGTGTCAGTTCTAAAATTTTGAAATATTTTATGGTAAGGGATTAAACTGCTATATTAAGAAAGTAATGTTGCAAATCACTGGAAAATCAAAAAAGAAAATTCTGTGTTTAAAAAAACAGTGATGTTAAGATTGAAGATGCAGGATGCAGCATAGGGAGTCCTAAACTGCCAGGATGCATGCGGAGATTTCCTAGAATATCAGGGTTCACGCTGCATGGTCTGGACTGTGTCTCACAATATACATAAGAAATGCAGCAGCTCACACAAGAACCTGGTTATTCGGGGCCACCACGGAAACTTAGGACTTGTCTTTTACCATTTATCATTAAAATAGCATCCATGTGAAGCAACACAAGTTCTGACTGGGATCTTCTTCCAATGACAGACAACAGGGAAGCAAGAGAGAGGCAAACAAACAACAGCAGACCAGAGGCCACCCAGAATGGCCTCACTGCTGTTTCAACACTGCAAAATCTAGTTTTCCTAAAATCCACATCCTTTGGTGGCCAGAAGGTAAAGGTCCAGCTATAAAGTAATGATCTTGTCTGGTGCAACTGTAGTCCTAGATACTCAGGAGACTGAGGCAGGAGGATCACTTGGGCTCAGTAGTTCGAGTCCAGCCTGGGCAACATAGCAAGACCCCATCTCTAAAAACAAATAGCTAAATAAAATAATAATCTTGATTTTGATTTTTCAAGGTGAGTTGTCTGATCTTCATCTTTCTCCAAAGGCCATTTTATGTAAAAGTCATAAACAAAGAAATGAACTACTCAGAAGCAGAATTAACAGAAAAATCACAACAGAATTCTGAGAAATATCCTCTTTCCAGTATCATGAAATTCATGAAAACAGAACATCAGACCCAAAGGCTCAGAAGGAAGTCACTGATCCTGGAATTGTGTAAAAATCAGGGCCAACTGATCAACATTCAGAGCCCAGTAAACTTGATCTAAAAAGACTGATATTTGATATTTAAAAATTCAAAATCATCTCCTAGTATCCAAGAATCTCAAAGGGCACTCATTCTTGATTGGGTGAATATAATATTGCATTAGTTAAAGCATAAAATACTGTTTATAATTTTGTCTATAAACCATTTGAATTTCAGATAATCATTAACATTGGGCTCACTTTGGGAATACCTTCCTCTTAAATGTTGCTATTAGCAGAGCTCTCTGGACAGACAGGCTGTGTGTTTCTCCCCCTCAAGAGCAGAGGGAATTGTCACACATCAGCCAAATGCATGTTTTCCACTCTTTTTTAAATAAAGTGGGTTACGTCAAGGCCTTTTGAAGTAGCCCATGGGTGTTCTCAATGAGTAGGCACATCCCTGGGCCAGGAGGAATGTGTTATTATTTGGTGGCCCCTCCCTCTGGGAGTGATTCCAGCTTCTCCCACTGCATGGGAGTGACCCGTGCAAGGTGGTGGGTTCATATTTATTAGTGTGCACTTCCTGCACTAATAAATACTAAGACTCAAGGAGCATCCTAGACAGGACTTCTATTCTTTAAGCCTAGCAGGATACTTGGCTAGAACTTGCCCTTCATATATAAGTGAGAAGCTTAACACCCCTTATGCTGCTAAGCATGGCAGAACTGCACTGGATAGAATGTTCCTAGAGTTGTGATGGTGCTGGTAGTGCAGACTGATCCCAGAAAAGGAACAGCAGAGCCTTGCACAGAGAGGCATGAAGCATCTCATCCCCACCAGGGAGCCCCACGCATAGTGATTAAGTGAGAAGCAAGCATGGCCTGGGTGCCCACCAGATTCATGGAAGGGTAGCTGTGCTGGGAACCTCCCTGCCGGGGCCCTGCACATTCCCCAGCTCCTTCTGCAGCCAGGCATCATCATCCTCCTCCCCCTCTCCCTCCCCCTCCCCCGCCTCCTCCAGCAGTTTCCTCTTCACAGTGCCCAGCTCCTGGTGGGCTTCTCACTTGATATTGTTGGCCACTGCCACTGCAGTCTGCAGATCCGGTTGGAATCACCTCCATTCCTTGGCCTCCTTCTGAAAATGCCAGAGCCCACCCCTGTGTCAGATGCCTGCCAGGGCTGGTGCCTGGGCAGAGACCCCAGAGTCCCTGTGTCAGTCACCAAGAAAGAACAACCAGCAGTGCTTAGTGAGGCCCTTCTTTCACCGCGTCTCACTGCTAGGAAAAGGCACTGGTGGGAATTACACCTTCAGGTTATGAGAGCTCTCCATCCTGACAACAAATGACTGCTTTGATTTTACTTCCTGCTGGCAAGAATTTAGTTTCAGGGCCCAGGTCATGAAAATGTTCCAAGAGAAAGCAGGATAGAGACAGTGATCCAGATCTCGGAGGGGGTAATTTATAGGAAGATTGTGGTGAAGGCTCCCACCACATCTCCCCTGTATCTGCTCGGTCAGAGTCTTTAGTTGCCTCCCCAAATCTGACTTCTGTTCCTCCAGCTTGATCACATTACCTAGAAATAGACAATTCAGATAGGCCTTGGAAGAGTTGTGAGACTCCTGAGAGAAGGTAAGTCAGGTAGCAAAGGGGCAGCTCCAGATGCCACAGCAGGTGTTCAAATCTATCCATTCTACTCTAAATGCAACTTTCAGCAATTTCAATTTACCCTGCAAAGAGGGGCTGGAAGAAGTAAGTTCCTCCAAGACAGGGAACAGGATGATCTGAAAAATACATGGTGCATATTGAGGTTACAGCCTCAGCAAACAGAATGCACAACCAAATAGCAGCACTACGGGAAGAGGCCTTAATGGCCATGCACACTTGCACACCGAGCCCAGCCTCCCTTGCACTCACACACAGTCATCCTAAGCATCCTTTATCACTGTGAGATAGAAGCTTTCACATAACAGAGCACATGACTGCTTATTCCTCCTGCGGTTTGTAAAGCACTTTCCAGAGTCGTGGGTGTCAATCACAGTTAAGCCTCTGAATCACTGATGAAGCTTTTGAAAAGCACTTACGTTCTAGTCCCACACTCCAGGTACATGGAGGCAGAATCACCAAGGGCAAACGGAACCCAGGGATGTGTGCATTTAACATCTTCCCAGGCGGCCTCTCCCTACTTAAGGACACCTGCAGCCCCTCATTCTCCCTGCCTCCAATTCTCTCCATATGGCTATCAGTCATTCGAGTTTAAATGTGATGGTGTCAGTCACCAAGCTGAAATTTCTCAACAGGTCCTCATCCTCTAACCTAGAGCATTAGTTTTCTATGAAGCATGTGAATCAGAATCACCAGAGAAGGCTAAAAAGATGCCTGTGGGCAGGTCCTACCCCAGCAGTTCTAGTTCTAGTGGGCCTGTGAGTCTGCATCTGGGATCATTCTGCAGAGTAGAAAACACTCCCTAATTTCCTCTTATTTTTCAGTCCATTTCTCTCCCATCAGGATCTTATGGGAAGGAGTGATTGGTCTAGGGCCGGATTCGTGTGTCCCAGCGTCTCTGAGCAAAAAGATATCTGAATAATACTTCAAAATCCTTTTAAAAAGTTTAACAGCTTTTCAAAAGATGGCTTGGGTTACTGTCAGTCTTGGATATATGATGATATAACCACAGGGGTGGGCCTAAATTTTGCTGTGGACATTAATTACACACTGGTTTTCTTGGTGTGTCTGTGCTGACTTTTAAGGATTTAGGGACAATACAACCCCATTCTCAACAGCAAAATATCACAAAAACAAAAACAAACAGAACAGAACTTGTCTTCTTTGACTTTTCTTCTCAATCATGGTGCTGGGTTTGGAAGGATACACTGACGATGATGGCATACAGGTTTTCAGTTGTATTCTGAGAACAGCCTGGATGGCACCAATGCTGAATGCTGAGGTCCCGCAGTTCTACTGCGTGCCATGTCCAAGGAGAAATGGGGCAGGCGCTGTCAACTCTCACTCATACCAACTCATCAATAACTGGAATACACAGGTTCGTGCACAGAGTTGCCATGCACACCAAATCAGCAAACACTGAACTATCATGAAAAATACAGGTTAATACAGGTTAGGTTCCCGAGATCCTCTGGTCACAACATTCTCATCAACTGAAATGCCATTTGCGTTGTCCAGGTTCATCTGCCAATCTCTCCATAAAACAAGCAAGTCTCATCAGCAGTGAAAATCCATTCTTCCCATTTCCTTCTTCCTGATACTGAGGCAAGTATTTTTAAATTCTTCCTCAGCCTCCTGATCTGCAGAATCTGCCTTGCCTGCAAGGTTAACCTTTCTCACACTTTACAGCCTTTTGAAACCTGGGAGCCGACCAGCATTAGCCAAGGATTTAATATTTTCCTGATTTTGGGCGATGTGCACGTAAACGTCTTTGGTTTTCAGTCTCACAATAACGTTGCCCACTGCTTTTTAAAATTGGCTGTCTTCTCATGAATCCATGAATTTGGCCACTTTTCCATCTTTTCCACGGCTGCATCACACTCTACAGATGTCCCTTTAGCACCTCAGGGCAGCTTTACAAACGTATTGTCAAACACAAACATATTGTCAAACTTCCTCTCCCTTTCTCTCGTCGATTCAATAACTCACGTTTAACAGCTCAGGAGCTCATGCCTTCACGAAGCTTCCCTAACACACATTTTCTCTGCACGTCTCTCTCAGCCTCCCTGTGCTTAGGGACAGTGGACAGCACTGCGGCACTGCACTTGGGGCCATTTTAAACAGCGAAGTCACCAAAACCAAGCAAAAAAATGCTAAAAGTGCAGTACTAAATAGACCACAGAAAAGACACGTGTACAGTACGAGAAGGTAAAGTGTTCGCCTTACCTCATGGGGAGCATAAGCACCAGATGACTCAACTTTTTCACTTCTCTGTGCATGTCCAAAAATGACAAAAATGACTGTGAAAGTGCTCGGTGTATTGATTTGGGGGTTAAAATACATTTTAGAAGCTGGGTGCCGTGGCCCATGCCTGTAATCTCAGCACTTTGGGAGGCTGAGGCGGGAGGATCACCTGAGGTTGGGAGTTCAAGACCAGCCTGACCAACATGGAGAAACCCCGTCTCTGCTAATTAAATTCAAAATTAGCCGGGCATGGTGGCGCAAGCCTGCAATCCCAGCTACTCGGGAGGCTGAGCAAAACTCCATCTGAAAAAAAAATAATAATTTTAGCAAGCAGGTCGATTTCAAAAATGCGAAATCTGTGAATAAGGAGGATCAACTGCATGGGGTGGGGAACTTCTCAGGCAACTGACCAAGCTATTCTTAGTAATGGCTGGTGTGACCTAAATCCTTTGTCCATTAAATCTTTTTTTTTTTTTTTGAGGCGGAGTTTCACTCTGTTGTCCAGGTTGGAGGGCAATGGCGCGATCTCAGCTCACTGTAACCTCTGCCTCCTGGGTTCATGCGATTCTCCTCCCTCAGCCTCCTAAGTAGCTGGGATTACAGGCATCCGCCACCACACCTGGCTAATTTTTGTATTTTTAATAGAGACGAGGTTTTACCATGTTGGCCAAGTTGGTCTCAAACTCTTGACCTCAGGTGATCCACCCACCTCAGCCTCCCAAAGTGCTAGGATTACAGGCGTGAGCCACCACACACGGCCATGTCCATTAAGTCTTTTGTCACAAAAGCAAAGAACATTAGATATGACAATTTGATAAGGCTCATTTGGACAAAGCAGGCAATGTTTAATCCCTTTTAAAAATTTCTTTCCCAAGTCAAAGTAAACAATGAGCTCATAAGCCACATGCTGATGCCTCTTCAGCAACTAAGTGGCCGACATCTGTAAGTTACTTGATATCCTATCATCAATGGCACACATGCAGGAATTCTTTTCTTCCTTAGACCAAGAGCACACATTGTTCATCCACTGTGACACCTATCATCCATCTCTATCAGATCTAAGAGACAACACAGAGTCAATACTTGGTGACTGGCAAGGTATTTCTTCTGAATAACCCATTCCTACCCCGCAGAATGTCCTTAGGAAGAGTCCCTGTGAACTCTCACACAGTCACAGCTGAAGTGTCCCAACTTGCAGCCTCCAAGCCGATCAGGCTGCATAGAGACAGTGGCAGCAGCATGGCTCACACACAGCACATCTAGCACACACAAGAAATATTTGTGGCCAGGTACAGTGATTCACATCTGTAATCCCAGTGCTTTGGGAGGCTGATTTGGGACGATCGCTTGAGCCCAGGAGTTTGAGGCTGTGGTGAGCTATGGTCGTACCACTGCACTCCAGCCTAGGCAACAGACTGAGACCCTCTCTCTAAAACAACAACAAAATGAACAAACAACAAAGCATTTGCTATTTTTCACAGTCACTTATGTTGCTTATTTTTTTCTTCTGTTATCCAGTTTTAAACTTAGTTTAAGAGATCAATGATTGTTTCCTAGGGGCTATTCTTCCCGGGAGACTACAGCACACTCAAATGAAAGACTCTTCATAAACCCCAGCCAACACACGGTCGAAAACCTTCCCATAGTCACCCACTGCTGCTGGGTTCTTTAGTGTCCTACTCACTCCCATTCCACATTTCACCTGGGCTTGACCCCACTTATTTTTTAGGTCACTGATAAGTTGATTACTGTGTAACTTGACAGCCTGGTGCTGTTCCACCTCATCTTCCAATGCAAACATGGTTTCTTTCATGTCTTTGATCTCTGCATCACTCTCCGATGTTTCTTCTTGTAGCTTTAGGCTGGTTCTGTTTAGCTGTTCTGCTTGGTGATTGCATATCTCCTTCAGGTATGAATAATCTTTTTCCACTTAAAATAAAAGGAAAGTTCCCTGGTTGGCTTAACAACAAAAAAGTTCGCATGGTGATCAGTCCACTACAAGCCAAAGCCCCATCATGGACACAATATACCCATGTAACAAACCTGTGCATTAACCCCCTCAATCTAAAATAATACATTACAAAAAGCCCCTGGCAAGTCAGCAGCAGGCTCATGGACACAGTGGCAAAGATGCCCTTGGCATGTGCTGTTTCTTGCATTATTGGCCTCAGAAACAGCTGAGGCTACGAATAGTCAGAGAAAGATGATGTATGCTTCCAAACGGCTGGATTTTGTGCCCCTTCCTACAAGTCAAAGGGAATCTGCACGCACTTAAATATTCCTCTTTCCTGCAGCTGGGGGAGCAGTGCTTTCCTGGGAGGCACTGGCCCTGCACCAAGAGGGCTCCTTGGTGTGGCCGCCCCACCGCACATCAGCTGTGGAGTGGCGCCCTCTGCTGCTGAGCTGTGAACAACGCCCCTGAAGCCAGGCTGATCTGCAATCTCCTTAGCCACAAGATACTTAGCCATTAAATTACAACGTTTCTTTAGAGAAATACATTATGAACCTGATAGAGAAACACGGTGGAAGGCACAGAGCACTGAAACATACACACACCAGAAGCAGAAAAGTGGCACAGTACAGTCGTTCCACTTGTTCAATTTTTGATTGTTAAATATTTTAAATATACAAGAAACTACCAAAAATAATGATAAACAGGTATCCAGACTTAACAATAGTTAAATTTTGCCACACTTGCAAAATCTTTTTACTCTAGGAAGAATTTTTTAAGCTTCAATGTTCCCTCCCACCTCCAAGAGTAATAAACATTATCCTAAAATTGGTATGTGGTCATCCCTTGAATGGTTTTTCACTTTCACTATGTATGTATGTATCCATGATAATGTGTAGTACAGTTCTGGGTGTTCTGAATGTTTTACACAATGATGCTATACTATATTGTGCTTTTAGAGTATACTATATTATGTTGGGTTTGTAACATGGTAACATGCTCTATCCCTCACCATCCTATGCTTATTATGCCCTTGCAGCTTGTTTTTAGCTGTGTTTTCAAAATGTATCCATACTGATACACATCCTGGTAGGTGGCTACTTTAGTTGCCGCATAGTATTCCACTGTCTGCAGAAGAAACTATAAACAGAGTAAACAGACAACTTATAGAATGGGAGAAAATATACAGTTAAGGTATATATTAACAAAGGGAAGCCAGGCAGGTGGCTCCGGACTGTAATCGCAGCACTTTGGGGGGCCGAGGTGAGTGGATCACCTGAGGTCAGGAGTTCAAGACCAGCCTGGCCAACATGGTGAAACCCCGTCTCTACTAAAAAATACAAAAAATTGGCCAGGCGCAGTGGCTCACGCCTGTAATTCCAGCACTTTAGGAGACCAAGGCGGGCAGATCACTTGGTCAGGAGAGCGAGACCATCCTGGCCAAGATGGTGAAACCCTGCCTCTATCAAAAATACAAAAATTAGGTGAGCGTGGTGACGTGTGCCTACAATCCCAGCTACTTGGGAGGCTGAGACAGGAGAATCTCCTGAACCAGTGAGTCAGAAGTTGCAGTGAGCCGAGATTGCGCCACTGCACTCCAGCCTGGTGAACTGAGACTCTGTCTTAAAACACAAAAAACAAAAAATTAGCTAGGTGTGGTGCTGGGCGCCTGTAATCTCAGCTATTTGGGAGGCTGAGGCAAGAGTATTGCTTGAACCCTGGAGGTGAAGGTTGCAATGAGCTGAGAGCACACCATTGCACTTCAGCCTGGGCAACAACAGTGAAACTCCGTCTGAAAAAAATAAATAAAAATAAAAAGGAACATGGCGAGAAGATATAACAATTATAAATTTATATAAACCTAATGACAGGATCCCAAAACATATTTTTAAAAATTGACAGAGCAAAAGGGAGAAACAAATACTCTTATACTAGTATTAGGATATTTCAATACTCCACTTTCAATAATAGAACAACCAGACAGATCAGTAAGAAAATACAGGACCTGAACAACACTACAAACCAATTGGACACAACAGCCATGTACAGAACACTCCACTCAACAACAGGAGAATACACATTCCTCTCAAGTGCACATGGTACGTTCTCCAGAATAGACCACGTTAGGCCACAAAACAAATCTTAATACATTTTTAAAAATTAAAATAATTCAAAGTATCTTTTCTGATCACAATGTTATAAAACTACAAATCAGTAACAGAAGGAGAACTGGAAAATTCACACGTGGAAATTAAACACACTCTTCTTCAATTGGTCAAAGAAGAAGTGACAAGGGAAATTTGAAAATATCTCGAGACAAAGGAAAATGAAAAGGCAATATGCCAAAAGTTATGAGATACAACAAAACAATGTGAAGAGGGAAGTTTATGTAAATACATACACTGAAAAAGAAGAAACATAACCCGATCATAACCTAATTATACACCTTGAGGAAATAGAAAAAGAAGAGCAAACCAAACCCAAAGCTAGCAAATGGAAATAATGATTACAGCAGAGATAAATAACATACAGAATGGAAAAACAATAGAGAAAACCAACAAAACCAAAAGCTGGCTCTTTAAAAGATAAACAAAATTGGCAACACGTTAGCTAGACTAATAAAAAGAGAGAAGACTCAAATTAACAAAATCAGAAATGAAATTCATTAAGAAAAAGAAAAATCAAATTATCAAAATTCGAAATGAAATATACTAAGAACAAGAGAGAAGACTCAAATTACTAAAATCAGAGGTGAAATTGGAAACAGTATTACTTATTTTATGGAAATAAAAAAGATTGTAAGAGAATACTATGAACAGCAGTATACCAATAAATTTTATAACCTGGATAAAATAGACATATTCCTAGAAACACACAATTTACCAAAACTGACACATTAAGAAATAGAAAATTTGGTGGCTGGGTGCGGTGGCTCAAGCCTGTAATCCCAGCACTTTGGGAGGCCAAGACGGGCAGATCACGAGGTCAGGAGATCGAGACCATCCTGGCTAACACAGTGAAACCCCGTCTCTACTAAAAAAAAAAAAAATACAAAAAATCTAGCCGGGCAAGGTGGCAGGCGCCTGTAGTCCCAGCTACTCAGGAGGCTGAGGCAGGAGAATGGCGTAAACCCGGGAGGCGGAGCTTGCAGCAGTGAGCCGAGATTGCGCCAGTGCACTCCAACCTGGGCGACAGAGCGAGACTCCGTCTCAAAAAAAAAAAAAGAAATAGAAAATTTGAATAGACCTACAACTATTGAGGAAGTGAGGAGACTGAATCAGTAATAAGAAACCTACTGGCCATGTGTGGTGGCTCACACCTTTAATCCCAGCACTTTGGGAGGCTGAGGTGGGCGTATCACCTGAGGTCAGGAGTTCAAAACCAGCCTGACGAACATGAAGAAACCCCGTCTCTACTAAAAATACGAGAATTAGCCGGGTGTGGTGACACATGCCTGTAATCCCAGCTACTCAAGAGGTTGAGGCAGAAGAATCGCTTGAACCTGGGAGGCGGAGGTTGCAGTGAGCTGAGATGGCACCACTGGACTCCAGCCTGGGCAACAAGAGCAAAACTTCATCAAAAACAAAACAAAACAAACAAACAAAAAAAAACCTACCAATAACAAGCCCAAGACCAGACTGCTTTACTAGTGAACCTCACCAAAACATTGAAAGAAGAACCAACTCTAATTCTTCTCAAACTCTTCCCATAAATCAAAGAGGGAACACTTTCTAATTCATTCTATGAAGTCAGCATTACACTGATACCAAAGCCCAATGAAGACATCACAAAAAAGAAAATTACAGACCAATATGCCTTACGTATTTAAACGCAAAAATTCTCAATGAAATATTAGCAAAGTGAACCCAACAGCGTATCAAAGAAATTATTCACCATAAGCAACTGGAATTTATTCCCTGAATGCAAAGAGGTTCAACATACAAAAACAATCAGTAAAATGCATCACATTAAAAAAATTAAAAGGCCCGGCACGGTGGCTCAAGCCTGTAATCCCAGCACATTGGGAGGCTGAGGCGGGTGGATCACGAGGTCAGGAGATTGAGACCATCCTGGCTAACACGGTGAAACCCTATCTCTACTAAAAATACAAGAAATTAGGCGGGTGTGGTGGCAGGCGCCTGTAATCCCAGCTACCCGGGAGGCTGAGGCAGGAGAATCACTTGAACCCAGGAGGCAGAGGTTGCAGTGAGCCGAGACTGCACCACTGCACTCCAGCCTGGGCGACAGAGTGAGATTCTGTCTCAAAAAAAAAAAAAGGAAGGACGGACGGACGGAAGGAAAGGAAAGAAAAGAAAGAGAGGAAAGAGAGGAAAGAAAGGAAGAAAGGAAGAGAGAAAGAGAAAGAGAGAAAGAAAGAGAAAGAAAGAAAGAAAGAAAGAAAGAAAGAAAGAAAGGAAGGAAGGAAGGAAGGAAGGAAGGAAGGAAGGAAGGAAGGAAGGAAGGAAGGAAGGAAGGAAAGAAAAGAAAGAAAGAAAAGAAAGAAAGAACTGTATGATCATCTCAGTTGATGCAGAAAACACAATTTTTAAAAATCCAATACTTTTTCATGATAAAAACACTCAAGAAATTAGGGATAGAAAGTAACTTCCCTATCATGATAAAGGCCATATTTGAGAATCCCACAGCTAACAACATTCTCAGTGGTGAAAGAGTGAAAGCTTTCCCCTAAGATCAGGAACAAGATCAGGATGCACACATGCCGCTTCTCTTCAACATAACACTGGGAGTAAACAGCTAGAGCACTTAGGCAAGAAAAAGAAATAAAAGTATAAACATTGGAAAGGAGAGCATAAGATTATCTCTGTTCACAGATAACGTAATCTTCTATGTAGAAAACACTAGCAATTCCATTCAATGGGGAAAAGGATAGTCTCTTCAACAAATCATGCTGGAAAAACTGGATATCCATATGCAAGAGAATGAAGTTGAATCCTTACCTGACACCATATACAAAAATTAACTCAAAATGGACTACAGGCTAAAACTATAAACGTTTTAAAAGAAAACACATGAGAAAATCATCAACTGAATTTGGAAATGATATTTTGGATATGACAACAAAGGCACAGACAATGAAAGAAAAGAAATGAGATAAATTGAACTTCACGAAAATTAAAACTTTTGTTTTAATTTTAATAGGACCAAAGGATACTACTGAGAGAGTAAAAAGACAAGTCACAGAATAGAAGCAAATATTTGCAAATCATATATTTGCTAAGTGATTGATATCCAGAATACATAAAGAACTCCTGAAACTCAACAGTAAGTAGTGTGCAAGATGAAATGAAAGGCTATAAAAAACAATACTGAACAGGCAAAGTACTTGAGAATTGTTAGTTGGCTCAAGAAACCTAGAGAGAAGTGGAAGTTCAAAGAACGTGGGTGGTGTCGTGTGTCTGGACTAGACTGCAGGCTTCCTGAGGCCAGGGACTCTGCCATATATATATACATTGTACGCTCTCTGTCAGCATTTTTTGGGTGGATGGATAGGTGACTAGGATATTCAAATGGAAGGCAGGTTGGAGTCATATTGCAAATACTGTTCATTGCTAAGTAAGAGTATCCAGTATATATTAGTATCCAGAATATATTAATATAAAGAATGCTTATAACAGAATAATGAAAAGAGAACTCAAATGTGGACTAAAGATTTCAAGAGACATTTTACCAAAAAAAGACCTATGACTGGACAACAAGCACATGGAAAGACGCTCAACATCACTTGTCACTAGGGAACTGCAAATCCAAACCACAGTGGGATACTACCTCACACGCCCTGGGATGGCTAGAATGAGAAAGATGGTCAATGACAAGTGTCAGTGAAGATGTGGAGAAATCGGAACCCTCATGAATGAAGTGAATTATAAAATAGTGCAGCTGCTTTGGAAAGCAGTTAGGCAGATTCTTAAAATGCTAAATGTAGAATTGTATGACCCAGTAATTCCACTTCTAGGTATCCATCTACTCAAAAGAAGTGACACATGTCCACTCAAAACTTGAACCCGAGTGTTCACAGAGACATTATTAATAATCATAGTGACTAAAAAGTAGAAACAACCCAAATGTCCATCCACCGATGACTGGATAAGCCACATGATATATCTATAAAATGGAATGTTATTTAGCCACAAAACTGAAGCAAGTACTGATACCTGATACAACATGGACGGCCTTTGAAAACATTGTGCCAAGTGAAGCAGCTAGCCACAATATACCACATATGATTCCATTTATGGAAAATGTCTAAAATAGGCAAATCTGTAGAGACAGATAGTAGATTAGTGTTAGCCTGGGGCTGGGGAGGAATGAAGATTGACAAGGTTTCTTTGCGGGGTCATCAAAATGTTCTAAAATTAGGGTTAAACTAAAATGAATTAGGTTGCATAACTCTGTAAATACACTAAAAAACAGACTTGCATACTTTACACAAGTGAACTTTATGGCATGGAAATTACATCTCAATAAAACTGCTTATTCGAGGGGAAGCAAGAAGGGTGAAGTTGGTGGGAAAAAAGCCTTTGTTATATCTTTCAACACGTTCTGAGTTTCAAACCATCTGACTATACTATCTATTCAAAAGCAAATCTAAAATCAAAGGATCAAACAAAATTAAAGACAGACTCCTGATACTCCCCCAATTTGGGCTGGGGAGTGGAGAAGAAGGGAGCTACCACCCACCCTGCCATAGTGTGAAGCAGTGGCTGAGTAAAGTCCGGCAGTGGGTTCTATGTGACAAGGGCAGCCTTGGGGAGGTTCCAGGGCCCATTCATGGCCTGGAAGCCACCAAAGCCACTGGACCTGAGGGGGAGATAATGTCCGACTAATCAGATGACAGATGGCCCCAAGTGACTGGAGGAACTGTCCATGCCCTTCCTCCTCTACCACTATCTCGACCTACATAAAATCTCAGAACCACCATCAAGCCCAAAGAGGAGCACGAAAACCCCGACTGACACCAGTCAGGCAGAATAGAAGCTTGAGAGAGAAGCTCCATTAATGGAAAGGGAAGAAAGGGAATTCCTCTCTGACACTAACTCTGTGGGCTGGGCTCACACCCTGGACTACCGCAGACTGGGATGCAGCATGGAAACTCTCCCCTGCACCCCGAGACCAGAGAGTAGCCAAGGAGGGTGATTCTCAGAGCCCTCTGCTGTGCCTCCTCACGTGCTTGGCCGGTTAACAGGTGTTGCACCAAGAAAGATCTCTGTGGTCAAATTAGCTTGAAAAATGGTAGGTTAAAGAAAGTCAAAACATTTTTTTTTAACTGCAGGCCTTCTCAGAGCCTTTTCTTGTGACTCTTCAAGAGGGAGTCTGGCAGGTTCAAAGCACTGTTGTGTTTTTTGAGGGATATCTAATAGGAAAGACAGTCTTCTTCATTTTATAGCCGAGAGGAAGCAGCTCAGCCAAACTCCCAGAGCGGGTCAGTGAACAACCGGCCAGGGCTGATTCGGCAGCACCAGACAGCCTCTGCCACTGCCAGGTCACAGTTCTGGCTGGGTTTCGAATCATGGTGCCAGAGCTCTGGGGAATTTCATCCTGTGTCGAGGCAGCCTCTGGTCACTGCCTTATCCAGCTCTCTCAGAAACTACGTATCTGAGCCCCTGGTCGGGTACATGTCTGGGACATGGTCGGTGAGCACAAAAGATGATCAGAGAACAGATCTGCTCCCCGCCTGGGATGTGGGGACAGAGCAGCAGGGAAAGGCTGTGAATCTAGGCTGTGTCCAGGATCCATCTGGCGGTGGGGTCCATCTGCACAGCGAGGGACCTGCAGTTTTCCCCTCAATCTGTTGTATATAAATCAGCCACAACCCCTCCCAGCCTCGTGCCCGCACCTTGGGTCTCTGAAGCCCAGGTGGGTGGCTGGGGTCCAGGCTCCTAGCATCCCATGAGGCAATGCCCACCAGTTCGCACAGAGCAGTGGAAGGCCTGCCTGGCCTTGGGATGAGGTATCAACTATGGGATGGCCCGAGTCTTCTAGATCTGGTCCTGGCCAAACCCTTGGTCCTGATCTTCTGCCCCACTCTGCCACACACCCAAGGCCAGCTCTCCAGCCTCCCAGTATCACTCAGGCCCCTCCTTTTTCCTGGACATACTTATTCATGCCTGGTCAGCTCCTCCTGCTCCTCCTTCAAGGCTCCACCGAAGTGTCACCTCCTCCAGGAAGACATCCCTGACTTCCCCAGCCCAAGTCAGGTGGTGTTCATTCTCTGTGTCTCGTTGGCCCTGTCCAACATCCAGCAGAGCACTTGAGAGGCTGAACCCCTGGGCTAGACAGCCTGGGTTTGAATCTTGATCTTGCTGCCCACCAGCAGAAGGCCTCGGTAGCAATTTATGGAACTCCTCTGTGCCTGCATGTTCTCTGAGCAAGAGGGGATGAGAACATTGCCCATCTCACAGGTGGTTATGAGCATGAAGTGAGGGAGCACAGTTACGTTCTTAGAGCAGGTTCTTGGCAACCAGTAAGTCCTCGATAAAGGCCGTGGAGGATGAACACTGGCCCCTATTGCACTGCATGGCGACTGTACTCCTGTGTCTTCACCATCCTCTGAAACCTCCCAGGGGATGGGAAGCCCAGCAAGTCAACACCGGAGTGAGAGGAACGTAAAAGCCAAAGAAAGCCCATGGGCCCTTGGGAAGAAACTGAAGGACGAGGAGGATGCGGGCAGGTGGAGACGAAGGAGGGAGGCTCCAGGAAGCAGCTGGAGCAGGGTGATGGAGCACAGAGCAGGAGAGGAGACGCAAACGGTCAGCAAACACGGAAAATGTCCAGTCTCCCAAAAATCAGAAAAACACAACTGAACAACGAAAAACTAACTTTCACCCATCAGGTTGCAAAGCTTTAAAGTTGGTAACATCAAGGGCAGAGGGGTGATCTACAGAAACATGAACTCAGGGCCCACTGGAGGGAGGGAGTTGGCAGTAGCATTCTGGAAAGTAACCAGACATGGTCAGTTAAATGCAGAACACAGACCTAACCCACTCCTCAGAAATTCTCCTCCTCGGTGAGCCTCCTAACGACAGTGAGAAACGGGAAACCATGTAAATGTCCACGCAGCAGAGGATGCCTGAATAAGTAGGGTGCACAGGGCAGAGCCAGGAGTCTATGCCACAGTTAAAAGCGTGAGACAGATGTAGAAGCTCTCAGGACAGATATTGAGTGAATAAAAGTAGTTTATAGCATGAGCCTTACAGTACTGTTACTGGAAGGACGTGAGTGTGAGTTGTCCAGGTCCTTAGTGTTTTGAACAAATAATTGAACAAAACACACAAAGTAGCAAAGAAATTAAACACAGGAAAGAAGCAGGAAGGCAGGGATTTATTAAAGTGAGAAAGCACTCCACAGGGTGAGAGTGGACCCGAGCAATGGGCTCAAGGGCCTGGTTACAAAGTTTTCTGGGTTTTAAGTACTCCTTTTGAGATCCCTATAGGCTACCCCTTACCTGGATGAAGGATTTGGTGGTGGCTAACTAAAGGCTGGGGCAAACTGGTGCCCTATGCAGAGGAAGGGATGGCTCATGCTTGGCCCTGGCCAATATTGTATGAATGAAGCCACCCATGAAAACACAGTAGATCAATACTAAGTGGAATATACACCAAAATGCAAGGGTCCTTAACATTCAAAATAAATCATGTAAGTCATCCCATTAGCAGAAAAATACAGGAGAAAATAGTAAGATCATTTAGACGAAAAGTTTTTTAAAGCATTTAATAAAATTTAAAATTGAACCGCCTCCCCCCCCACACACACAAACTTGAGTAAAATATCAAAGAGGACGGGCCAGGCATGGTGACTCACACCTGTAATCCCAGCACTTTGGGAAGCCAAGGTGGGCGGATCACCTGAGGTCAGGAGTTCGAGACTAGTCTGACCAACATGGAGAAACCCCGTTTCTACTAAAAATACAAAATTAGCCAGGCGTGGTGGCACATACCTGTAATCCCAGCTACTCAGGAGGCTGAGGCAGGAGAATCGCTTGAACCTGGGAGGCAGAGGTTGCAGTGAGCCGAGGTCGCGCCATTGCACTCCAGCCTGGGTAACAAGAGCAAAACTCCGTCTCAAAAAAATAAAAAATAACAAAAAAAAGAAGGCAACTTCTGGCCGGGCATGATGGCTCATGCCTGTAATCCCAGCACTTTGGGAGGCCGAGGCAGGGGTATCACCTGAGGTCAGGAATTCAAGACCAGCCTGGCCAACATGGTGAAACCCCATCTCCACTAAAAATAGAAAAATTAGCCAGGCATGGTGGTGGGTGTCTGTAATCCCAGCTATTCGGGAGGCTGAGGCAAGAGAATCACTTGAACCTGGGAGGTGGAGGCTGCAGTGAGCTAAGATCGAGCCATTGCATTGCAGCCTGGGCGATAAGAGCGAGACTCTGTCTTGAACAACAAAAAAAAGCAACTTCCTTAATTTGATGAAGTCTGATGAAGTCTAATATGAGCCAATAACAAACAACATAATTAATAGAGAATTATAGGAAGCTTTTTCCCCCAGTGCAGGACCAGACGAGGATGCCTGCTGTCACTCTCTGATCAGGATTGTAGTGGAGAAACAATACAGTAAGAAAAAAAAGGCAATAGGATTAATTTTTAAACCAAAAAAATTGTCATTATGACACTATTACATGCCTAAATAATGCCTGAAAACCCCAAAACCAATACCATTAATAACTTACTGGATACATTATTGTTATCAACCAGATTACTTTAAACTAGTATGAAACCAACAGAAAATAATGATCAAACTAGAGAACAAGTATGAGCACAAAATGAGCAAAGCATATGAAGAAAAGTAAGGCACAGAAGCCAATAAGCATTTGCTAAACTCTACCTCACATGAAACCTGCCACTGCAAGTTCCAGGTGAGAGGATCCCTGCAGAAACACTGCAGGGCAGGAGGATCCCCGGAGGCAGGACCACTGGGGAAGTGATAGAGCCCCTGCAGTGGGGAGGGTCTCAGGCCCAAAAGGGCCAGGTGGCTCCAGACCTCCTGCTCCAGCTTCCCCTTACTCCCCACACTAGGCACAGCCCCACGTGACTGGCCATGTCTTCTCTGCCACTGTGCAGCCTGCCGAATGGCAGCCTCCTTGCCCATTACATCATTCTAGGCTTCCCTTTCATGGGTCACCTTCTCCCTCCCAACACAATGCCAGAATCCACCCCAGGAGGATAGGGATCGGGAACCAAACTGTGGCACAATGAGTGGAGACCCTGGAGGCAGACATGGGTGCAGGCACCAAGAGTAGAAACACACTAGCCCTGGCCGAAGAGTTACAAGCACAGAAGATGGGGACATTCAAGGGCAGACACGGGCTGTAGGCACAGGAGAGAAGACCTGGGCTACAGTCACAGGGGATCCATACAAAAAGGGAGCTCACTGGCTACAGATGCATGGCACAGAGGCACACCAGGGACAGACATGGGTATAGGTGCAGGACAGAGGAGTAGGTGAAGGTTGGTGTGGGCAGGGAGCACAGAGATAAGAGACGCCCAAAGGTAGATGTGGCTGTAGGCTGAAGGGTGGAGTCACAAGAGTCCTAATGTGGGCTGCATGGACAAGGGCTGGAGACACAGGAAGACAGACATGGGAAGCAGGCACACTCAATGACAGGCCCCTACTACAGTAACAACAGAGGGAGACACCCAACGAAACAGACTGGCTGCAGGTACAAACACTAGGGATAGGAGTTTTGGGCATAGTCTCCTGGGAGAAATGATCCAGCAAAAGGACAGAAACGGGCTGAAGGCACAGGGGAAGGAGACACGAGTGCAGACATGGCCCAAAAAGCATGGATGAAAACACTGACTGTGGACATGGATTAGGGGGACAGAGAATGTAGCAAACATAAGCTGGCATGGGCAGAAGCTCAGGGGACAGACAGACAAAACCATCGGAATGGGCTGCAACGGACTGAGGCACTGGAAGACTGCTACTGCCTGAAGGCTAAGGAGATGGCAACACTCAAGGCAAGCAATGTGCTGCAAGCACACAGGATAGAGACTCACATGGCTGGCAAGGGCTGCAGGAGCAAGAAATAGAGACTCCTGACAGGAGGCTTAAAGTGCAGGCAGAGGACAGACCAGGTGACAATACACAAGGGCAGACGTGGGCTTCAGTCATTATGGGATGGTGATACTGGTAAGAAGATACAGGCTTCAGGCACAAGGATGGAGACACACAAGGCCTTGCATGGCTACAGGCATACAGGGTGGAGACACTGGGAGGTCAACGCGGCTGCAGATACAGGGTTTAGAAACACCTGGTGGAAAATGTGTGCTGTCAGATAAATCCCTGCTTAGAGAGAAATTTACAGCCTTAAGGGAATATGTTACAATAGAAAAAAAGATTGACAATCACTCACATAAACTTCCTTCTCAAGAATTAAAAACGATCAAAATGAAAGAAAGCAGAATTAAAGTAATAAAGAGCAGACATCAATGAAATACGAGAAAAATGCAACAGAAACAAATCAAGGATAAAAGTTGATTTATAGGGTCAGGCGCGGTGGCTCACGCCTGTAATCCCAGCACTTTCAGAGGCTGAGGCGAGTAGATCATGAGGTCAGGAGATCGAGATCATCCTGGCTAACATGGTGAAACCTTGTCTCCACTAAAAAATACAAAAAATTAGCCAGGCGGGGTGGCGGGTGCCTATAGGCCCAGCTACTCGTGAGACTGAGGCAGGAGAATGGTGTGAACCTGGGAGGCGGAGCTTGCAGTGAGCCGAGATCGCGCCACTGCACTCCAGCCTGGGCGACAGAGCGAGACTCTTGTCTCAAAAAAAAAAAAAAAAGGTTTATAAATATTAATATACTTAATAAACCACTAGTGAAACTAATTAAAAAAAAGACCAATATCAGGAATCAAAACAGAAGCCTGCTCTACAGAGCAGCGTATTAAGACACCAGGAGGGTTCAGTGAAATACTTAGGACTACGAGTTTGACAACAGAGATTCAAATAACACCACAATGAAAAACAAACTTACTAGGCCAGACATGGTGGCTCATGCCTGTAATCCCAGCACTTTGGGAAGTTGAGGCAGGTGGGTCACCTGAGGTCAGGAGTTCGAGACCAGCCTGGCCAACATGCCATAACCCTGTCTCTACTAAAAAATACAGCCGGGCACAGTGGCTCACACCTGTAATCCCAGCACTTTGGGAGGCTGAGGCAGGTGGATCGTGAGGTCAGGAGTTCGAGACCAGCCCGGCCAACATAGTGAAACCCCGTGTCTACTAGAAACACAAAAATTAGCCAGGTGTGGTGGCACGCACCTGTAATCCCAGCTACTCAGGAGGCTGAGGCTGCAGAACTGCTTGAATCCGGGAGGCGGAAGTTGCAGTGAGCCGAGATCGCGCCACTGTACTCTAGCCTGGAAGACAGAGCAAGACTCTGTCCCCCAAAAAATAAAAATAAAAATAAATAAACTTACTAAAATGGACACAGAAATAACATAAAACAAGAAAACTCCTACATATACCAAAGGATTTGAATTATTAGAAGTCAAACCAGCCAATAAAAATACTGTTCCACATGGAAAATTCCATACCTAAAGAAATATTCCAAATATTTAAGGAAGAAAACACCTAAATTTCTCAGACTCTTCTAAAGAGAAGAAATATAGGAAATATTTTTCAGTTTTTTTTCTGAAGCCTGCATTACGTTGACACCACAATCTGAACAGGACATTAGAAAAAATATATATAGGCCTTCTCTTTCATTAACAGAAATACAAATATTCTTTAAAAAATCATATCATATGAATTAAACCACATATGAAAATGTAACACATGAATACCAAGTGGGATACACTAAAAAATGCAGGATTGGTTAACACCCAAAAATAGTTCATGTAAAATATCCTATTTTGAGAAAAACAGGAGAAAAACGTATGATTATTTACAGTATATGTAAAAAAAGCATTTATTCAAATTTAACAATTAGTCAAATAATTCTTAGCATATGTAAAAGAAGGCAGCTTCCTTAATCTGATAAAGTTTGTCTAAAATGAAATTATAACAAACTATATAATTAATACAGGACCTCTGAAACCTTTTCCCTGGAATCACAACCAGACACACCGTGTTCAGGAGGTGTGATCGGGACAATAAAAGAAAATTAAGAAAAATAAAGGTGTAAGAACCAACATTTAAGCAATATAGCTGTTATTACATATGGCTGACAGTAAGTACATAAGTACCTAAGTACATAACTACATGTACATAAGTACATGAAAAATCCACCACAATCCAAAAATGACAGCTATGAATATGTGAATTAAGCCAGGTAACAGAATACAAAATCAATATATAAAATCAAGGCCGGGCGCGGTGGCTCACGCTTGTAATCCCAGCACTTTGGGAGGCCGAGGCGGGCGGATCACAAGGTCAGGAGATCGAGACTATGGTGAAACCCCGTCTCTACTAAAAATACAAAAAATTAGCCGGGCGCGGTGGCGGGCGCCTGTAGTCCCAGCTACTCGGGAGAGGCTGAGGCAGGAGAATAGCGAGAACCCGGGAGGCGGAGCTTGCAGTGAGCCGAGATCGCGCCACTGCACTCCAGCCTGGGCAACAGAGCGAGACTCCGTCTCAAAAAATAAATAAATAAAATAAAATAAAATAAAATAAAATCAATTAGATTCTTATTTACCAGCAAGAAAGATATGCGAAATAAAATTAAGGTACAATGACCAGACTAAGAAACAACTATCTGCACTAGAAATGACCCTAGAAAGGATGAATTTATAGAATATCTTTTTAAATTCTTCAAATCAAGGTAAAAACACAAACGACCCAACAGAAAAGCCAGCATTGAAAATGAAGAAAAAGATGCAAAGGCCAATAATATTGACAAACCTTCGCTTCACTAACTTATTTCCAGATCCAAATGACAGGAGGTCCGCAGGGACCCAGAAGGCCCGCAGGGACCCAGAAGGCAGGACCCCAGGCCCGGCCTCTGCCTTGGCCTGAGCTAGGCCACAGCTCCCCGCGGGCTGCGGGGGGCACGCAGCCTGAGCAGCCCGACGCTCTGGGTCCCTGCGCACGCTTCCCTCCCTCCACCCGGTTCCCCTCTCTCTCTGTGCCTTGGGCCCCGTGGGATGAGCTCACAACCAGACTCACCAGGCCCGAGACATTAGGAGAATGCAGAAGCGCTTGCGAGTGGAAAGTCCTCCAAGAACACGTGAAGGAAGCTTCGCCTTCACCTGGGACACACTTCCCTGATGCTGGCCTCGAGGCAGGCGCGCCCGCACACGCTTCCGGTCCATGACGATCACAGCGCAGACGACTCGAGCCCAGCCTCCACGAAAAGAAAATGGCGGAGTGGGCCTTCCCCTCCCTTTTATAATGGCTGTGCGCAACCGCTGTATCTTGGAAGCTTGGTTCTGATTGGATGAGAAGGAATTTTTTGCCAACTCTTATTGGATAATAGTCTCCATCTCTGACTGGATAATCTTAACTAATCAGAGTTGGAGACTTATCCAATCCCTGTTGTAGTACAGAGTCTGCTCTCATCCTATCAGAAAGAGGCTTCCAGGCTGTGGTATTTGAATACAGACATTATAAAAGGGAGGCAAAGATCTGCACCTGCGGTGGAGGTTGGGCTCATGTCCTCCGCTGCAATGGAGTTAGCCAAGGAGCGTGTGCAGAACGCTTGCCTTATAGGCCAGCCATAGAGAAGGATGTCCCAGATGCAGGCAAAGTTTTGTTCATGTGTTCCTGGAGGATTTTTCTTGTGACAAGCGCTTCTCCATCCTCCAGCATGTCAGGCCTGGTGAGTCTGGATGTGACCGCTTCCTATAGGGGCCCCAGGCACAGAAAGATGCAAAGGAGGGTGGATGGAAGGGGAACGTGGGCAGGGCCCAGAGAGCATCAGGTTGCCCGTTTCACCAGGCGCCCCTGCTCTGGTGCAAGGCAGAAGCCGGCCAGACCCCCACCCAGCGCTCCTCCTGGGCTCTGGCCCTGGCACCTAGACCCATCCCGCCCTTCTCTGCAGCTCCACTGCCCCGCAGGCAGGAGCTGCCAGCGTGGAACCTGCGGGCTGCAGTGCACAGTGGAGGCAGTAGCCGCTGCTCCCTGGATTCCCGGGATGTTTTTCTTTGGCTTTTTTCTTTTTCTATTTTATTTTAGATTCAGAAGGCGCACAATGGTGCGGGTTGAGCTTCTAGCATACCCAGCACCCAGATATTGGAGGTTGTACCGAATAGGTACGTTTTCAACCCTTCCCCCCAACTTTTTGAGTCCCCAGAGTGTATTCTCTCCATCTTCATGTCCATGTGTACCCATTGTTCTCACTTAATACATGAGAACATGCAATATTTGGCTGTTTCTGCAATTCACTTAGGATAATGACCTTCAGCTGCATCTAAGTTGCTGCAAAGGACATGATTTTGTTTTTTTTTTTTTATGACTGCCTAGTACTTTGTGGTATATATGCACCACATTTTCTTTATTTAATGAACCGTTAGTGGATACTTGGAACGTCAGTTCCATGACCTTGCTGTTGTAAGTTATCTTGTGATAAACATGGGAGTGCAGTGCCTTTTTATATAATGACTTCTTTCTCTTTAGGTAGATACCCAGTAGTGGGATTGCTGGGTCGAAAGGTAGTTGTACTTTTAGTTCTTTGAGATACGTCCCTACTTTTCCCATAGAAGTTGAACTAGTTGACATTCCCACCAACAATGTATGAGCGGTTTTAGGTCTTACATTTAGGCCTTTAATCTACCTCGAGTTAATTTTGTACAGGTCAACGATAGGGGTCCAGTTTCATTTTTAAGTAAATGGTCAGCCACTATTCCTAGAACCATTTAGTGAATAGGGTGTCCCTTCCACGTTAACTTTTTTGAAGATCCATTGGCTGATTTGTTTCCTGGCATTATTTCTTGAGCAAAATCCTTCAGCAGAATGTTGATGGAAGTGGTCAAAGTGATTACTCATGTATTGTTCCAATGTTATGGAGTAAACATTCTTTCCACACTAACTTAGTTTAGGATGTTTATTGTAGGTTTTCTTAGATGCACTTGACCAGATTGTGGAAGTTCTCTTCAATTTCT
Organism: Theropithecus gelada; assembly: GCF_003255815.1. Taxonomy (NCBI): domain Eukaryota; kingdom Metazoa; phylum Chordata; class Mammalia; order Primates; family Cercopithecidae; genus Theropithecus; species Theropithecus gelada. The sequence continues at coordinate 76,283,952 of NC_037684.1, read as the reverse complement.
AGTTTGATTAGGGTTCTAATCATATGATGGATTTAGCCAAATGCTTTTCTTCCTGTGTCAACCAGATTATCACAACTAATTCTGGTGGTCAAACCTGTAGACGTGTATAGTCTTATTACACACTGGATCATGGGTCACTCTTATCTCTGCTTTGCCCATGCAGTGCACCAGGCTTCCTGTGCCCATTGATGGACTGAGAGGAAGATGAGCCCTTAGGATGCCTGCTATGCTCACTGTTAAGGTAGGACTCATCCTTCTCCCAAGAGCACCAGTGTTGCTCCTGCCCATCTCTCAGTGACCATTTCCTATCATTGGCCTGGACATTCTGGCACTTCAGTTCCCCACCTGAAGGTCTCGCCCCACCAAGTTCTTTGCACCGATGATTAGTCATGCCTACTGGGAACCTTTACAGCTCCCCAGACTCCTCAAGGTGGTCAGTACCTCATAATATCACCCAAGCAAGGCACAGAGGGGATCTGCCCAGTTAATAGAGCTTGTGTTCTGAAACCCACCATCTCACCTTTTAACTCACCAATGGCCCTTTCTCAAGGCCAGGGAAAAGAGTGAAGTCTCATTGCTAATAACTGCAATCTCAACAAGGCTGTACTTCCTTTTAGAGCCCCCTTACCTGGAATTGTCATTGTCTTGGAAGAAGTTCAGAATGCTTCTGCCTCTTGGTTTTGTTATTTATCCCGGCCCGCGGGATCGTCGAAGCAGGCCCTGGAGGAGGGAGTGGGAATTTGGGGGACAAGAGACACGAGAAATGGAGACAAGGCAGTGCTCTGATCAAGTCTCGTTTAATGGCGGTAATGCAGTGCCTTATATACACTTGGAGGGGAAGGGGTTGGGCCAGAGGCGGAGATGATCTCAACGCAGAGGGCGTCACCAAGTAGGTATTGGTTTCTCTGGTCGAACGTCATGTTGCGCCTGCGCTGTCAGTTGGTAATTTTCCCGGACGCAGGATGGTGCCTGCGCTACAAAGTAACAATTTTCGCCGCGCGGGGGAAAAACAGGTGAAGAAAAAACAGGAAGAGCGCCATCTTTTATGAGGTATTGATACAAAAGAGAAACAACAAATCTAGGGAGGAGGTAGAAGGTGGAAAGGAATAGAGCTCGGGTGTTTAATCATTAATTATTATTTGCTATGGCCGGGGCGCGCAGCTCCGGACAGTTACTCACCTGACAAACCTGTCGTGTCTAATTTGTAAAGAAGATAGGTGCAGCTCACCTGAGATTTGAAGGCTGACAGTACACCATTAGGAGGCATCTGATGAACTACCTCAACAATCTTCCACTGGCTCAAGGTTGCATTGACTAGCTCTAGCTACTCTCTGACTGCCACCTGATGGCCACTTGTGGCACTATGTGGATAATGTCCTTGAGCCTGATAACAAAGAGGGAGAGGTTCAATGGGCCCTCATATTGACAACAAACCACACAACTCAATGGGGATGAGCCATTGGCCCATATGATACAACAGCCTGCCATTTCCATCAAATTGTGGGGCTATATTTACTTATTTTTTTGGATATAAAATGTTAATTTTATAGGAAGAATGGAATTTAAATTGGCATTCTTTAAATGTGGACTATCCAAGTTCAACAGTCTGTACTCATTGATTTCTTCCAAAAACAGAAAAATTTAAGGGGCAGATCTGAACAAGTCACTAATTACTTGAAGCTATATGGTTTGCAAATGTTTTGCCCTTATTTCAGTACAGTTTGATATAATGAGATCGAATTTTTCCAAAACTGATACACTATAAATCTCAGTGGACATGCTAGTATCCTTTCAATAAATTTTCATTTCAGTAATATGGGCAATATCCAAGTATTATATACAGAAGGCTAAGAAACAGAAGAAATTGCCAGACTATATTATTCAAAACATCAAGAAACTGATGTCTAACTAATGTATTCAATCCTTGTTCTGGAGATCAACATTGTGAATGCATGAATTTCTAAGGGAAAATTTTAAAATTTTAATTTACTCATGTTATAGATTTTGATGTTGAGAAAATTAGTTTTTGGAATAAATCTTTGATTTTTGTCAAATAATAGAAGAAAATTTCCAGCGTACTAAATAGCATATGACATTTTTTATGGCAAAACAAAAATGATTCTAATTGATGTTTCCTTTTAAAAATCTAAAAAGTGCTCATCCCTTGACCTTTCTGAATTCCCAAATATACTCCCTTAAATTAATAACATTGAAAGTGCAATTGTATCAGAAAAGAACTATTACATTCTTACATTGTTTTCAACATTGTTAAGCTATTGCTACTTTTTTAAAAAATTTTAGTAGGTTTTTGGAGAACAGGTGGTGTTTGGTTACATGAATAAGTTCTTTAGTGGTGATTTCTGAGATTTTGGTGCACCCATCGCCTGAAGAGTCTATACTGTACCCAATGTGTAGTAGTCTTTTATCTCTCACCCTGCTCCCACCCTTTCCCCGCCAAGTCCAAATTGTGAGGCTATATTTAGAATAAGGAAGGCAGACAAAATCTACAACCAGTCGGCCTCAGGCTCCTCACCCTCAGGGATCCCATCTCCACCAAGAAGACCCAGGGCATTGTTGGTATTTTTGGCTTCTGGAGAAAACATATGCCAAACCTCCAGTAAGTTCCATTTTTCAGGTCACCTATGAGACATCCACCTTCACTCATGCCCTTCTCCAGAAGAAGCTTTAAGGGCTGACCAGCAGGCAATCCAGGAGGCTCTTCCACTTGTCCTCTGGAGGAAGGATTTGCAGATGTAGGCTTTAGGTTTCAAAGACATCGCTTTTTCACACATAGAGGCTTTAGACTACCCAATCCAGGTCTCTTCTTCCAGTGGGCTTTTGGCGTAAATCCTGTGTTAAATGTGTTTGACTCTCTTGAGACGGCTGGCTGCAGCTTACTTAGCCCTCTCTGAGATGGACACTGATGGGATCCAAGCCCATCACAATAAAAATCGATTCCCATTGTGCCTTGAGTTTAGGATCCTCATCTTTGCAAACTGGGCACCACCACCGACCATCTCTTGCCAAGTGGAAATGGTACTCACAGGACTGAGCCAAGCCCGAATGCTTAGCAGTTTCTGCGCCTCATGAGAATTTCAGTCTCTGCTCCTCCAGGGTGCCTGAGGAAGATCTCCAATAAACAGCTCCCACTCAGCCTTTGGTTAGTTGGGGCCCTTCCACCAGCCAGGGGCCATCACAGTGCTGCAGCAGGGGTGTGACTGCTTCGCTGATGGGGCATGCAGAGGTGCCATCTGGGTAGCTACCAGCCATCCTTCTACATCAGACAACCCCTTCCAGCTGCAGAGGAAGGGTCACTCAGCTCAGTGGACAGAAATTACAGCCATTGTCCTGGTTCTGTCATCCAAGGCCATCCTGAAATCCACATCTTCACCAACTCTGAGGCCTTCACTAATGGCTATGGGTGGCGTCATGCTGGGTGACCATGACCAGGCAGTGGGACGGGGGTGCTTCCCTTTGGGGGTACATTGCTGATACTTAATAATGTGCCACTTGTTTGCTGTGTGTCAGCTCACAGCAGTCACCAAGGTGCTGCCTCTCAATAAGACCAAAAGGCAGACTGCCTTTCCCACATCTCTACCCTTATAGCTGAGACTGTGGTACTTGGACCAGCTGGACCTCCTGGGCACACCTGACTTTGGGACATCTAAGCTAAGCCTGAGTGTCAACTTGGATTTGCACATGGGGCTTCCTTGTCCCATCCAACTCATTTGCTTGGGCCATCCAAGACTGGCTGCGCTGTTGATGAGACATCACTCTTTTTTCTCCCTTAGTCACCTTTGGAGAGGTGACTGCCCACGTGCCAAGTGGCAAGTCGATTTTATTGGCCTACTCCGGCAAGAAGCAGGCCTCACCAGCTATGTTCACTATTGTTGACAGCTACTCTAGCCTGCTCCTTGCTTTTCTGTTGATGTTGACAGCCCAGAAGGTCTTCTTCCTACCTCAGTCGTGACCCCTTTGTGGAACCCCCATGTCATTCAGTCCAACCAAGGTACCCATTCTACAATTGAGGTCACCCAACAGTGGGCACTGGGGAATGGCATTCACCTGGGCATTTCACCTTCAATACCAGCAGACTGTGGTGGGCTAATGGAGAGAATGTGTGGGCTGTCGGAAAGACATCCCTTCTTTGTAAACACATTCGACTCCTTGGCACTAATGTCTGCCCCTGGTGCTGGCCCATTTTAACGGCTGTCCACTGCTGCCACTACTCATCTTCACACCCAGGAGGCAAACCCACCTTTCAGTCTTTCTGTATGGTTCTTTAGGCCAACCTGCCACTCCATTGTGGGTTAATTGGACTTTGATGCTGCCATGGCCCTTGTCCTGGCCCTAGGAAAGGAATCCTTGAATCACGTTTTCCACTTACCTGTCTTCTCAGGGGTGCTACCCATACCTCAGGGCCACCCACCATGGGCATTGGCATCTCAGGGTCTCCTCACCTCTCCCTATCCAGTTACTGTTACAGGGATGGGTATGCCACCAACCATCCTGTATTTGATCTCACTTTGAGACATGGCAGCCACCACCATCTTGCTGTCCCACCGGGGACTCGACTGCAAAATCAACCCTGCATGAGAGTGAGCTGACAGCTGGCAGACTAGAAAAATATCTTGGCAGATGCCCTGGGAAGCACATCACCCTCTTTATGTTTCTAGCGATAAGGTAACATAGGCTGAATCACATTTCTGCCCTACATACAGACATACCCAATCCTGGTTATTGCCACTGATGCCTTTGCTTTGTGTTAGTGCTTCTCTTTCAGGGCCTCATCTCGATAGCCTGGGCAAACCTCCGGAGAATGACCACCATGCAATGCTCTGGACTGGGAGCCTCCCTGTTGGTGTCCTCTACTGTATGACCTGCTTACTACTAACTCCACATTGTCTACCACAAACCTCAGAACTGAAACTGCCCCTCCAGTGCCAATAAGCACCCCTGGGGTCACTTGTACCAAAAATACACCTGATTAGTGAGGACAGGACCCTGCTCTTCCTGCTAAAATGCCTTTTGATTAGCATCTCCAGTGTTGGAAGGAGTGCCCTGACATCTGTTCCTACCAGTGCTACTACTACTGCTGTCAGCAAGCCTGTGAGCTGTGCTTCCACTTACAGCCCCAACTAGGAACTCTTGAATGGTGCCTAAGGCAGAGGCCATCCACTGGACCAAGTTCGCCTCCTGGGGATTCAACTTCTTGTGCTGCTTCTGGACTGGGCTGATTCAGGGTCCCATTGTCATTACATTGACTGGTTCTGACTGTGCTGTCTACAAGAGTTACTCCAGATTTGACCCCCTTTTCTCACTTTGCTTTCTCACCATGCAGTGCCTCCACTGCTGGATTGCCAGAATTCCAACAATTAGTTGCAGCATCGGCCTCATGACACCTTCTCTCTGGCACTCACATCTTTCCTCATGAGAAGTGGAAGCTGGGACTTCACTGCTAATTGACTCCTATCCCACGGACTCTGCCATCTTGCTATGTGACAATGCTACTGGCTAATAGCACTGCCTGATTGACCACAGGCAGCCTTCTGTGTCACAGGCCATCTTCTCTTATAAGAAGTCTGCTTTCTTCTAACACATAGCAAGCTTCCCTTCTGGATCGATTTCCATAAAAGTCTCCTCACCTTTTTTCTTAGCTTTTCTTTGGACCCCTCTATTGCTGTGATAACTATACAGGCTAGCGCTTTTGTGACACTCATCTAGTCCTTGAATCCACTCAGAGCTTTCCAATCTTCCGGGAACTACCTCATGCCTATGAAGCTTCTATGCCTTGTACCCCCTGGAGACTAGTTCATGCCTTTGCAGATCACATACTGATTTTTCCACCTGCTGGAAGACTCTCTCATTGCAACCATCCCTGTCATGCACCCAGGATGGCCACACACGGTCCCACTAACCATGACTACATTCCTATCCAGCAAAACCTTTACTGGTGTGTTTAAAACTTTAGACAAATTAAATTTCACAGATTTTAATTGAGTAAAGAATTATTCACAAATTAGACAGCCTTCAGGACCAGAGGAGGTCAGTGCTCTGCTCCAAAGTGTGTGCAGGAGGGAGCATTTATAGATAGAAAATAGAAGTGAGGTCCAGAAACAGCTGGACCAGTTATGGCTTCGCATTTGCAATTATTAGCCATGCTTTGATATGTTGGCAGCCTATGATTGGCTGAATCTCAGCTGCTGTTATTGGTTGGGACTCAGCTATTTGTTACAAAAAATACACTCTTAAGTTAGGCTTCAGGTTTCTTTCCATGCTAAGTTAGGTTGCAGCTCCATATGTAGAAACTCAAGGTATGGAGGCAGCCTCAGGCCACGTTGAGTTTAACTCTTAGGCCACCTTTATCACAGTCTCTACAGCCTGTGCCTCCTAGAAACCCTTGGCATCTCAGTTGTGCTTCGCAGCCATTCGGGATAGATAGAACCTAAAACTTAGGGTTGATTAGGCCACCTCTGAGATCAAGCTTTTGTGCCTATGACATCACCTCCAGCACACACAGTGTATTTAGACCTTACTGCTTAGTTCTGAGTCCTCTTGGTCCTGTTCCTGTCCCCTCTAGCCTGTCATTGCTCACAATGCAATAACTCCAAGCCTACTACCACCCAGACCTTTCAACTCCTTTTATATCCCCATGGAACCATTTTTCCAAGCCTCCGTGTGCTGTGGCTTTTGCTGTCCCAGGTTTCCCAAAGTTCCTCACGTAACTGTGTCTTCTCCAGGCCTATTCATCAATTACTCGGCACTGAGGTCATGGACAGCTTTTATCATAGGGTCATTTCAGACACCACCCAGTAGCCAGCCTTTTAGCTCACCAGTCATGCCTTTGCTGACATTCTGCAGCCTTACAGTCAGACCCTGGTTATGACCCATTCACTGTTTTTCCCTCACCATTGGTGAGTCTGCCTCAAATCTGCAGCTGTACCTCACTCACAGAATCTCCTCTAATAGTTCAGCCACCAATGGACCTACTATGCCCTCTCTGCTGATGGTGCAGTTCAGTTCCCAGCAACCGTTTCAAGGATGCCACTGAGTCCTGTCTTACCATCACAATATGCCCTCCTATGAGATACCCTCACACTATTTTTAATTTTAATTTATCTTATGTTGTCTTTTTTGACCCATATTTTACTTACAAGCATATGTTTTAAATCTCCATGTATCTTGGGATTTTCCAGATCTTTCTGTTACTGATTTCTAGTTTGATTCCATTGGGTATGAAAACATAGAACATATGTTTTGTGATTTCTATTTTTTTTTTTTTTGCATTGTTCAATGTATATTTTATGGCCTAGAATCTGGTGTATCCTGGTAAACGTTCCCTTATTCTGTTGCTGGGTGGAAGTATTCTATAGATATCTATCATATTCAGTTGATTAATCATACAGGGGGAGTTCAACTAAGACCTTCCTGATTTTTCTGTCTGCCATGTCTGTCCATTACTGATAGAGGGTATTAAAATCTTCAACTAAAATACTGGATGTATCTAGTTCTTTTTGCAATTCTATCCGTTTTTGCCTCGTGTTTTGATGCTTTGTTCTTAGGCATATACATTGAGGTATATATATGTACATTGATATTCCTGATTGAAAAATTGACCCTTTTAAAATTAACAGATGTTCCTGTTTATCCCTGATGAATTACCTTGTTCTAAAGTCTCCTCTGTCTCAAAACAAGCTTTTTTAAAATTAGTCTTAGTACAGTATATCTCTCTGTATGCCTTTACTTTTAAACTATATGTGTATTTATATTTAAAGAGTGTTTCTTGAAGATGCCATATAGTTGCATTTTGTTTTGTGATTCACTTTACATCTGTCTTTTAATAGATGAATTTAGACCATTGATTAGTTATTGGCATAACTGGATTAATATCAACCATATTTGTTACTGTTTTCTATTCATTGCTCCTGTTCTTTGTTTCTATTTTTCCTTCTATTATTTAACTGCCTTTTACAAAATGAGTTTATGGAAGAATGATTGACTTACAAAAGTAAATATTTAATATATAAGTTGTATAGTTTTGGAGATAAGTATATATCTGTAAAACCATCAACACAGTCTATTCTGTAAACATATCCAATAACTCCAAAATTTTCCCTGGTGCTCTTATTTATTATTATTTTATGTGATAAAAACACAACATAAAATACACCCTCTAGGCAAGTTATTTATTTATTTATTTATTTATTTATTTATTTATTTATTTTGAGACAGAATGTTGCTCTGTTGCCAGGCTAGAGTGCAGTGGTGCAATCTCAGCTCACTGCAACCTCTGCCTCCTGGGTTCAAGTGATTCTCCTGCCTCTGCCTCCTGAGTAGCTGGGACTACAGGCATGCGCCACCACACCCAGCTAATTTTTTGTATTTTTAGTAGAGATGGGGTTTCACCGTGTTAGCCAGGATGGTCTCAATCTCCTGACCCTGTGATCTGCCCACCTCGGCCTCCCAAAGTGCTGGGATTACAGGCGTGAGCCACCATGCCCAGCCCAGCTGGTGAAAACAATTAAAAGCTTTCAGGAAGACAGTGATGCTGAATGATCATAAAATATATAGGGAGATTTTATGCATGAGGAGTTGACTTCGACAACTTTCTAGTTTTTTTGTTTTGTTTTGTTTTTGTTTTTGTTTTTGTTTTTTGAGACAGAGTCTCGCTCTGTCGCCCAGGCTGGAGTGCAGTGGTGCAATCTTGGCTCACTGCTAATTTTTTTTTTTTTTTTTTTTGTATTTTTAGTACAGATGGAGTTTCACCATGTTGGCCAGAATGGTCTTGATTTCCTGACTTTGTGATCTGCCTGCTTCGGCCTCCCAAAGTGCTAGGATCACAGGCATAAGCCACCTGGGCGTGAGCGCCTGGCCTAGGTCTTCATTTTTTACAGAATGAGAATAGGCCAGTACAAAGATAGCAGCAGTTGGAATTAGAGCAACAAAAATATTTCTAGATGATGTTTTGGGGAAAACATCAGTGAGGTTTAGGTGTATCAACTATCGATATCAAAAGAAAATTTACAGAAGCGTTTTTTCCCCTATTTTAAACGAACCAGAGATATACTATGTATGTCTATGTGTGTGTTGACTTACACATTTCAGTGCACTAATAAAAATCCATTATACCTAGAGTCACTTCTTAATGTCTTTCATTTAGGATCCCAGATAGTTAATTTTGGTGGAAAAAGTTCCTTGCTGTACACATTTAATCAGAAATTCGATAAGCCCAGCAAAAGAAATTATTTCTTTGAAATTTAAAACCAACTGGAGTGATGGAATCCTATTCCCTGGGGGACACAATGGCAAACACATCGCCCAGAAATTGAAAGAAAACTCATCTTAATTCAGGTAGAAAACTAAAGGGCAATGGTTTTTGAAAATGTGATTATTTAGAAGAAAGTATTTTTTCATACTTCATTTTTTTCAGTTAAGTGTTGATTTATCTTGAAACCAGAACACATTTGAGAATGAAAGGATGTCCTGTAAGTAATTTCTTTGGGCAGTACGGGTGAGTTAGAACCATGTAGGTGTCAGGAACACAGTTATCCTATAATTGAGGTATATTAAGGGCAACCTGTGTATATCTTAAATATGCTTTTATGTGAAAAGTCTTACAGTTTGGTAATTGTGTAAGACCATTATTAGATGCTCCATAAATAAACTGATGACATCATAAAGGGCCCTGGGAAGAAAATATTTTCAAGAAAAATGAAAATACAATGAACAATAATATTTTATAAACAGAAAACATTTCTGAAGGTGGACAGTAGATTGTATTTAGACAAAGCCAGCTGACAAATTCTTGGAGCAGAAGGATGTAAGGAAAGTGCAGTGCTTGTGAGAAATGCTAAACCTCTGTAACCATGGCACTGAACTGGATGGAACAGTGCAGTTACTTTTCCTCTTTTTCCAGGCGATGCTAACCTGCTCTCCATGGATGCCCTCGTGACCCTCTCCCTGCCCAGGGCAGCCTGCTGGGCAATCAGCACTGGCATTCCGTCCTCTTCAAGTTCCTCCAGACACGTGTCAGCATCACCGTGGACAAGCACACTCATCATTTTCAGGCAAAGGGAGAGTCCAGCTACTGTGGATCTTGATTATGAGGTGTGAATATTACTTTTTAAGTATTATAGATTTTACCATTGACACACCAGTATTATAATTATCTAGATAAAATACTACTACATAGTGGAATATCCTTTCTTAGTAATTCAGAATTGTGATGAAATATTTCCCATGAGTGACTATCACACAGTTGTAGAGAACATGCAGGCACTATTGAGACATATTATCGCTTAAAGATGTACATTTTCAAATGAGAGTCACTTGTCACACCATTATGTTTAGAAAGCATATAGATGAAGAGCTATCAGTATAGGAAGCAACATATTTTTGTTTATTTATATATTTTTTTCTGGAGCAATATTTATTTTTAGAGTCCCTTGAATACAGAAGTGAAAATGTACTATTTAAGACTTGTATTTAACTTTATAAAATTTCTTTGCTAGATGGATATTACCTCTTATTGAACAACTAATAAAATATGTGGTATATAGTCATACATTTAAAACGTGGGAAGACTACTAAAACCTTTTTTCTTTTTTTTTTTTGAGACGGAGTCTCCCTCGACCGCCCAGGCCGGAGTGCAGTGACGCCATCTTTGCTCGCTGCAAGCTCCGCCTCCCGGGTTCACACCATTCTCCTGCCTCACCTTCCTGAGTAGCTGGGACTACGGGCGCCCGCCACCATACCCGGCTAATTTTTTGTATTTTTAGTAGAGACGGGGTTTCACCGTGTTAGCCAGGATGGTCTGGATCTCCTTAGCTCGTGATCCGCCCACCTTGGCCTCCCAAAGTTCTGGGATTACAAGCGTGAGCCACTGCACCCAACCAACAACTAATATCTTAAAGTACATGAAGACAAACTTCAGGAGACAAACATTAAATATATCCCCAAACTAAATGGACCTGTACTTACAAATTTGCTTAAATGGAAATGAAATTTGTGTTTAAGAAATGTTGTCACTGATGGAAAATAAATCTAATAAAACCATTATGTAAAAACATACTGATTTACAAAGCCAATGTGTCTCCATTTTAATTTGTATATACCCTAAATGAGGTTTATATTAAATGAAAATAAAATACGAAGAGTCCGTCAACGTGTAGAAAAGAAATTCAGCTGCTCGAGTACTAGATAGAGCTTCATATTCTTTAATCTATTTCCAGACCTGTGAATTGACTTTTTAAAATTTTATAATTTATCAACTACTCCCTATGGTTATTGACAATAGCAGGTGTTGGCCGAGCGCAGTGGCTCACACCTGTAATCCCAGCACTTTGGGAGGCCTAGGCAGGCGGATCACCTGAGGTCAGGAGTTCAAGACAAGCCTGGCCAACATGGAGAAACCTCATCTCTACTAAAAATACAAAAATTAGCCGGGCGTGATGGTGGGCGCTTTTAATCCCAGCTACTCAGGAGGCAGAGGCGGGAGAATTGCTTGAACCCTGGAGGCAGAGTTTGCAGTGAGCCGAGATCGCATACTGCACTCCAGCCTGGGCAATAAGAGCGAAACTCTGTCCTAAAACAAACAAACAAACAAACAAAACAATAGCAGGTGTTATGACTGGGCATATGATGTCATTTGTTTCTCCTATTACTTTTATCTCTATATTACCATATAAAATTTTCAATCCAGTATTTTATAGCCCTGTGTTTAAACTGATTAGTACCTTTAAAAAAATAAGATTCTAGATATAAACTTGGTGGTTTAAGGCCCAGTAAACAGTAATCAAACAAACAATAGATTTGTCCTCATAAAGAGCATATGAAAGCCAAAGGTTTTTTTCTTTGTTGATCCTGCTTTGTATTACTCTGTTCTGTCCATTTTCTTTTCTGTAAGAAAACCCCAAAGAGATATAAAACAGTGGTGAATGGCCTCCAAATGACTGTTTGCCCTTGTTTTTTGAGCCAAAAACCTCTGGGAACAGGTCTTTAATTCTGGCAGCAGATTAGAACAAATGCTCAAAAATTCATGTTTTCTTCAAAAAATTTCAACTGGCGAGCTTTCACAATGTAAATTGTATACTTTTCACCCATGTGCTCCCACAAACGTGCCTCTCTCTCATATTCATCCTCCTCTTCCAAAAGATCATACACCTGCTCTAAAAGCTGAGCTCCCAGGCTCCGAATTACATCAGCTCTCAAGACTTCAACTAGTCTCCTGATCTTTTCAGAACCTCACATGGTAGCTGAAGGCAGTTCTTTGAAATGGAGTTCCTCTGCCTCTTCTGCAACTTTCCCATGAAGTATCAGTGTGTTCCGATATTTCCGATGAAGTTTGAATTCTGACACTCAATTTGCTACCGGGAGATCTTCACAGCTCGCTTTAGAATCCAGTTTCAGGGTCTGAGTCATCAATTGTACCAAGGCATTAATTTCATTTGTCTGACCTTTCCCTTCCCTGGAATCCCCATCTGACTTATCAGTTGCACTTGTAGAAGAACTTAACTCATCCTCAGACAATGGATCAGTTTCCTTTCCTGAGGGATGCTGCAGTCAGAGGAGAGCCATCAGGCGGGATAGGTTGGTCTTCCTCCTGCGGTTTCCCTGGCCCTACTACACTCAAGAGAAGCTTTCCTCACTGAAGGGCCTGAAGAGAACATTTCTTCCTGAGACTGCTTTAGTTGCCTCCTCTCTGGCTGATAATGGTCAGTCCTTTGATGATGACGTCTCACTGCTCCTTGAACTGCTCAGACCCTGTGGCCATTCTACCTTGATTTTCAGCATCTTGAGGGCAAAAATCAAGGAGGCGACTCTTGGAACTGTCTCTTTTCCCCTCTGTGCTCAGTCTGTTCTTTCTTCTTCTGCCATCACTGTTGAGACAGGGAAGGTTCAGATCTCGAGTTGTGTGGCTGTCAATCTGGGTGGATTCTGCCGTGTCTTTCTATAATACATTCACCAGCAACTTGATCCTGGTCCTTTGGCTTTTGTTCTTTGATTAGGGGCTGCAGAGCTTCATTGGTTCATTCTTTTCCCCAGTGACAACGTCAGAGGACCACGTGGGAATAAGGTTTTCAGGCTGAGCACTGGATTTAGTGTTGTCCTGCAGCAACTCCTCTTCCACTTGAGAAACACTGCATTTACCTGCTAACTCATTAGAGGCATCCAGGTGTCTTGGCTGACTCTCCTGAATGAAGCCATCGCTCCCTGAGTCCCTCCCTTTTGCTGGTAAGATGTCAATATTTACCCTACTGATTGTGGCTAGTTCTGTGGTATTGCTCAAGTCCTGTTTGCAGGTATGGGCTTTCAGGCTGGCACGTGACTTCAAGGGACCAGTTCCTAGGTCACTTGGCCAATTCCTAGGTTCCCCACTTTGATGATGTTTGTTCTTGTTAGGAAGACATTTTGAGTTTTCAGATCTCGATGAAGGCTGTGTTTTTCATGTAAATACTGCAAAGCCATGGCGATCTGTACAAATCACTCTGCCACCTGATTCTCAGGCAGAAGCTGCCCTTTCTGCTCCTTGAGTTTTCGGTACAGATCACCTCCTTCAAAGAAGCCCATGACAATGTCTCCTCCCTCCCGTGACTCCTTGTAGGTGACAATGTTGGGATGCTTCAGCTGAGACAAGAGCTGGGCTGGGCTTCCTGTTCAGCAGCTCGCCGCTCTTGGCTACAGGCATTTCGGAGGTTCAGTTATTTTTGTTTTGTTTTGTTTTGTTTTAGACAGAGTCTTGCTCTGTTGCCAGGCTGGAGTGCAGTGGCACAGTCTCGGTTCACTGCAACCTCTGCCTCCCAGGTTCAAGCGATTCTCCTGCCTCAGCCTCCCAAGTAGCTGGGACTACAGGCACGTGCTAATTTTTGTATTAGCACGCCCAGCTAATTTGTGTATTTTTTAGTAGAGACAGGGTTTCACCATGTTGGCCAGATGGTCTCAATCTCTTGACCTTGTGATCCTCCCACCTCAGCCTCCCAAAGTGCTGGGATTACAGGCATGAGCCACCACTCCCAGTCCCTTGGAGGTTCAGTGTTTTAATGACATACTGCTTGTCATCCTTCTGATGATTCACAAGCGTCACCTCTCCATAGCTCCCCTTGCCCACGACCTGCAGGTAGCAGTAGGCAGCCAGGGGCACATTCCCAGCGCTGGCCCGGAGTCAGGATGTGGCAACAACGGCAGGTAAGGCAGCAGGCAGCAGCAGGAGGCTCAGTTCACGCCCAAGAGGCAGCAGTGGGGGCTACTGTTGAGGCAGCCATTCCCCGGGCAGGAGCGTGAGTTCCAGCCCAAGATGACACCACTGCCATAGCCTATTTATTTATATATATTTTTTAAGAGGCAGGGTCTCACTATTGCCCAGGCTGGATTACAATGGTGCAATCACGGCTTGCTGCAGCATTGACCTCCCAAACTGAGGTGATCCTCCCACCTCAGCCTCCTGAGTAGCTAGGACTACAGGTGCACATCACCATGCCTGGCACATTTTTTTATTAAAAAAATTTTTTTGTACAGATGAGGTCTTGGCAAGCAACATTTTAAAATGCATTCTTTTGGACCATTCTTCTGTATTACACCTGGTGTTTCACTGTGAACCCTGAATATTTCTTCTTGCTTTACTTATTATATTTTATTATTTTATTTATTTATTCCTAACTAGAATAAGCAATATGGAGAAGCTGTCAACATGTATTCTAACCTGATTTATTATGGACCAAAGGACCTAAGTGCACATAAATTAAAATACTGTTTCTTTTGGATTTTTAGGATTTTAAAGGACCTAACAGTGTTTGCAATACATTGCCTACAGACCTCTATTCTACCCTGAAATGCAGCATTTATCCTGACCATGCTGCTTATCGCCTGTATTGGAGTGAGCAAACCAGAACATTTTGACATTCACTGGCCTCAGCAGAAGAGACCAGCTGAAGATCCTGGGCTTGAATGAGATTATCAATGACTTTATTAGTCTAACCTATTAATGCCACAGCAAAGCCAGTACCCTAAAGTCTCACTACTAGAAAGATTTATACAAAGTCATATGCCATCAGAGTAGGATACATTGTTAGGCAGATCAAGATTTACTAGGGAAATAAAGATGCAATATTCCCCATCATAAATAATGACAGTCATATGACTAGCAAATTATAAGAATGGGATATATCTATATAAATACAATAAAGATAATGATAAACTTACATCTTAAAACTTCATTTGAAATTAAAATGACAGTGTAAAATAATGCAAAATAGACTTGAAGGCAACTGACACTATACCCATTAATCATAAATGCTTTAGGCAGATGATATGGTGAGGCTTTGTGTCCCACCCAAATATCATCTTGAATTGTAATTCCCATAATTCCCACATGTCAAGGGAGAGACCAGGTGGAGGTAATTGAATCATCGGGGCAGTTTCCCCCATGCTGTTCTTGTGATACTGACTGAGTTCTCATAAGATCTGATGGTTTTATAAGGGGCTCTTCCCCCTTCACTCAGCACTTCTTCCTGCTGCCTTGTGAAGAAGGTACCTTGCTTCCCCTTCACCTTCCTCCATGACTGTAAGTTTCCCAAGGCCTCCCCAACCATGCTCAACTGTGAGTCAATTAAATCTCTTTCCTTCATAAATTACCCAGTCTTGGGCACTTCTTTATAGCAGTTTGAAAATGGACTATTACAGCAGATAATCAGAAAATCATTAAGCAACATTATTTATGTCTTTTTTTCCCCTAAGATCAGCTTTGCAGGGACTCCTGGACATGGAAAAACAATGGCGTTCCTACATAAAAACTTTGATGGGTGTTTCAAAAACCTCTATTAGAATAGAGCAGATTATCATTGATTTGTTAAAGAAACACAAACCACAGATTCTCATTCCGGTAAGAAACTCTATTTGAGTTCAGTAGAAAAGGGAACTGCAATCTGTTTCATTAATTCAGTTTTAAAATATACATCTTCTGAAGGTACAGATTCTATATACTTAGTTCATGTTAGACTTCATTTTTACGTATGTATGGAAAGATATGCGTAATTTTACAAAAGTGTTAAAGTGTAATCATATAAAGGTTTTTAAATGCAATATCTTTTCTAAAATTGTGGTAAGAGCATGTAACATGAGATCTACTGTCTTAACAAAACTTTAAGTGTATGATAAAGTGTTTTTAACTATAGGCAGGTTGTTGTACAGCAGATCACCAGAATTTATTCATCTTGCATGTAACACACTTTATATTAGTTGTATAGCAACTCCTCATTTCTTTCTGCTTCCAGCATTTGACAATCATTCTATTCTCTGCTTTGATGAGTTTGACTACTTTAGATACCTCATATAAGTGGAATCATGCAACTCTTAATTTCGTTTACTTTTTATTTTATTTTTTGAGATGGAGTCTCACTCTGTCGCCCAGGCTGGAGTGCAGTGGCACGATCGGGGCTTACTACTAGCTCCGCCCCCTGGGTTCTCACCATTCTCCTGCCTCAGCCTCCCGAGTAGCTGGGACTATAGGCCCCTGCCACCATGCCCGGCTAATTTTTTTGTATTTTTAGTAGAGACAGGGTTTCACCATGTTCACCAGGGTGGTCTCGATTTCCTGACCTCATGATCCACCCACCTTGGCCTCCCAGAGTGCTGGGATTACAGGGTTGAGCCATCGCTCGGGCTACTTTTAAAAATTTCCTTTTCTGTCCTCAATTTATTTCTGCTCTAATGTGATTTCCCTTTTTTTGCCTAACTTTAGGCTTTGTTTGTTCTTCTTCTAGTTTTTTGAGGTGTAAAGTTTCGTTATTTGATTTGAGATCTTTTTCAAAGTCAGCATTTATTATTCATTTCCTTCCTAGCACTGCTTTTGCTGCATCCCATAAGTTTTGGTATGCTGTGTTTTCATTTTCATTTGTCACAAGATGTTTTCTGATTTCTCTTTTGATTTCTTCTTTGACACATTGGTTGTTCAAAAATGCGTTCTTTAATTTCCAGATATTTGTGGGATTGCCAGTTTTCCTTTAGCTATTAATTTCTAGTTTTATTTCATTGTGATCAGAAAAGACACTTAATATGAACTCAGTGTTTTAGTGTTTGTTGAGACTTATTTTTTGGCCCAATATGTGATCCGTTCTGAAGAATATTCTGTGTCCTTCGAAGAATGTGCGTTCTTCTGCAACTGGGTGGAATGTTCTGTCTGTCTGGTCCATTTGGTCAACAGTGTTGTTCAACTCTGCTGTGTCCTTATTGATTTTATATGTAGATGTTCTATCCATTATTGAAAGCTGGGTATTGAAGGCTACTTTTATTGAAAGTAGCCAACTTTTATTGAAGGCTCTTTCTCTTCTCTCGGTTCAGTTCTCCCAATGTTTGTTTTATATACAGTATTTAAGTGCTCTGATGTTGGTTGTATATATGTTTATAGTTGTTCTATCTTTCTGGTGAATTGACCCTTTTATCATTTTATGATGTCCGTCTTTGTCTCTGGTGACAATTTTTGACTGAAAGTCTATTTTGTCTGAGATAAGTTTAGACACACCTACTCTATTTTGGTTCCAACTTGCATGGATGATCTTTTAACCATTCTTTCACTTTCGGCCTATGAGTGTCCTTGTATCTAAGTGAGTCTCTTATAGACAACTTTTAGTTAGATCTTGTTTTTTATCCATTCAGCCACTCTGTGTCTTTTAATTGGGGAGTTTAGTTTATTCACACTTGAAGTAATTTTTGATAAAGAAATTGAACTACTTTTGTTCATAACACTTCTCACACTAAATGTGTGGATTTTTTCCTGCTGACATCAAATATGTGGTATCTTTTTAAGCACCAATTATCCAGTTCTCTGGACACTAATTGTGTGTCCTATAATTGAATAAAACACTGACTACCCAGAGTAGTGTCAGACTCCACAGTTTATTTTATTTTAATTAATTAATTAATTAATATTATTATTATTATTTTTTGAGACAAGATGTCACTCTGACACCAGGCTGGAGTGCAGTGGTGTGATCATAGCTCTCTGCAGCCTCAACCTCCTAGGCTCAAGCTATCCTTTCACCTCAGTCTTCCCAATAGCCGGGACTAAAGCTACTCATGTGCCACTACACCTAGATGATTTTTGTATTTTCTTTTTTTTTTTTTTTTTTTTGAGATGGAGTCTCGCTCTGTCGCCCAGGCTGGAGTGCAGTGGCCGGATCTCGGCTCACTGCAAGCTCCGCCTCCCGGGTTCACGCCATTCTCCTGCCTCAGCCTCCGGAGTAGCTGGGACTACAGGCGCCCGCCACCACGCCCGGCTAGTTTTTTGTATCTTTTAGTAGAGACGGGGTTTCACCATGTTAGCCAGGATGGTCTCGATCTCCTGACCTCGTGATCCGCCCGTCTCGGCCTCCCAAAGTGCTGGGATTACAGGCTTGAGCCACTGCGCCTGGCCGATTTTTGTATTTTCTAGACAGGGTCTCACTGGGTTGTCCAAGCTGGTCTTGAACTCTTGGGCTTAAGCTATATGCCCGCCTCAGCCTCACAAAGGGCTAGGATTACAGACATGATCCACCACACCCAGCTGCTACTTTTTAATTTTAACAGAAAGAACAGATCTGAACTCATATGCTTCTGGTAAAAATGAGTCAAGGTGTATAAAGACAAAAGTTGACTAAACTAGAAGAAGAAATTTATAAATCAACCATGATAGAAAGAGGCTTAAATATACATCTGTTAGTAATTGGTAAGTCAGTTGGACAAAAATTAGTAAGGAAATAGAGTTAACAACAAAACGAACAGCTTGATTTGTTAGAACAAAACTAAAGAATACATAATTTTCTCAAGCACACATGGCATGTTTTTAAAAACTGGTTGCCCAGCCGGTTGCGGTGGCTCACGCCTGTAATCCCAGCACTTTGGGAGGGTGAGGCGGGTGGATCTTGAGATCAGGAGTTCAAGGGCAGCCTGGCCAAGATGGTGAAACCCAGTCTCTACTAAAAATACAAAAAATTAACCGGGCGTGGTGGCAGGCGCCTGTAATCCCAGCTACTTGGGAGGCTGAGGCAGGAGAATCACTTGAACTCGGAGGGCAGAGGTTGCAGTGAGCTGAGATTGCACCACTGCACTCCAGTCTGGGCAACAGAGCGAGACTCCATCTCAAAAAAAAAAAAAAAGAAAAAGAAAAAGAAAAAAGAAATGCCTACACATTCAGCAAGGTATATTGCAAACAATAAAATGAAAAACACTCTATTATTATAATATCTGCCTAAATACATACAACTTGCATCATGATTTTATATATGTATTTTCAGGACTCTGTACGCATTGTCAACGTTTAAAGCAGAATTAATGTTTAGTTTTTTCTACATTAAAAAATACAGTTTTTGACCAGGTGCGGTGGCTCACGTCTGTGATCCCAGCACTTTGGGAGGCTGAGGTGGGCGGATCACCAGGTCAGGAGATTGAGACCATCCTGGCTAACATGGTGAAACCCCTTCTCTACTAAAACTACAAAAAAATTAGCCGGGCTTGGTGGCGGGCACCTGTAGTCCCAGCTGCTCGGGAGGCTGAGGCAGGAGAATGATGGGAACCCAGGAAGTGGAGCTTGCAGTGAGCTGAGATCATGCCACTGCACTCTAGCCTGGGGGACAGAGTGAGACTCGGTTAAAAAAAAAAAAAAAAAAAAAAGTAGTTTTTAATTAGTTCCTCAAGATTCAAACATCCACAGTGAATGACAAATACACTTGCATTTTTACTCTAGGATGTTTTTTTAAAACAGCAATCATAGGAATTAAAATGTTTATATGTGATGTTACAGATAGGTTGATATTTAACACCAGAAATTAATTCGGTGTATTATCCTCACATTTATAATAAAACAAATGTCCAGGTTCACTCCCCCTATAATCTGGTGGTTCCTTCTGCCTTGTTGACCACTGGTTCCACAACACAGCTAGATAGTACTATGTTGGCAATAATCTACGGGCTTTCCTTAGGGGGAATCACAGGGGCTTACCCAGATAAAGCCATGCCATTTTATTTTGTCTGATTTTGGTAGCAGCCTGATTCAATAAAACAATTTCTTAACTTTTAGGATATTCATTTTATATTTCTTCCTGTCTTGCCAAATATTCTGCTGGTCACTTTATTAAAAATTTTAGACAGGATATAAACTTAACAATGCTAACTTTTCTATCTGAAATGAGGGTTCTGAACCTAAGCAGAATTTGAATGACTACTAAGTCATTCATATTTTTTAGTGCAAAGCTATTCGTTTGGGTCATATTAAATTGTTGACCTGCAAAAGTGGTAGTTTTACATGCTTCAATCTGTATATCTTGGAGTGAGTGGTGGCTTTGTGATTGTTAGGAATTAAAACTTACTAAGTTCTACACGAATAAAGGGCATCAGAAAGGTAAAACTAGATGAGCGATTATTTGTCCATAAATCAGAAATACACGTATAATTGAAGTATTACAACAACAAATATGAACATCTTAAGAGCTATAGAAAAATTGCCTTACTCTGTCCAGAGGGGAGGTTGTTGGTCCAGCCAGCTCACCTGCCAGGTCTCTGGCTCCTATGCTAGACCTTTATGTGTTGGAACCACAGATACTAGTGTTTCCCCAAGTATTTACTTACATGATGATATTATTGTTGTCATTATTATTATTGGTAATATCCATCAGATTTCCTGGGGGCATGAATGATACTTATGTCCACATGCCCCACACACAGGCCTGGCAAATACAAGATATGCAGTAAGCGTCGATGCACGGGTGGTGACAGTCATTGGCCAAGCACTTTCCCATGCATTATCCTACACAATAACTTTAAGAACGCATTGTGTCATACCTTTATCTTGCTCTTGAATCAGTATTTTTTTATTTTTAAATTTATAACATCAATGAGTAAGGAAATGCCTAATAATCACAATAGGAATCTCTTAGGACTTTAGCAATAAAGTTCTGATAAATTGAAATCCTAAATCTTCTCAGTCAGGTGCTTTTATGGTGAAGGCAGATTGCTATTCCTTGCATGGTAACTGCATTTAAGTTTTATGCAGTGGCTACATTGGAAAGAGCAGTGGCGTGCTTAATTGCATGGAGAATGTAATCTCACGTCTGCACCCACGACCACTTGCTTTTCTGTGGTCAGGTTCATGAACAGTGAATACTGATCCTCAGATGACCTCACTAAATACATTACTGTGTTTGTAAGTGTTCACCTGAGCATTTTGATTTCCCTGCTATTATGGATGAAAAAAAGAGTCGAATTCTGTAAAATATCTGAGGAGATTTATTCTGAGCCAAATATGAGTGACCAATGGTCCGTGACACAACCCTCAGGAGATCCTGAGAGCATGTGCCCAAGGTTGTTGAGGCACAGTCTATTTTATACATTTTAGGGAGACACAAGACTCGGTCAGATACATGTAAGATGCACATTGGTTCAGTCTGGAAAGGCAGCAAGAAGCGGGGAAGGGGAAGCTTCCAGATTATGGGTAGATGGAACAATTTTCTGATTGCCAATTGGTTGAAAGAGTTAAGTTATTAACTGGAAGACTTGGAATCGGTAGAAAGGAATGTCTGGGTTATGATGATAAGGAGTTGTGGAGACCAAAGTTTATCATGTAGATGAAGCCTCCAGGTAGCAGGCTTCAGAGAGAAGAAATTGAAAATGTTTCTCAGCAGACTTAGTTTGTTCCATCGGTAATTCCAAAAGGGAGGATGGTGTAATGAGGCACCCCTTGTCCCCCATCATGGCCTGAACCAGTCCCTCAGGTTAGCCTTGGAATGCCCTTGCCCAGAGGAGGGGTCCATTCAGATGGCCAGTGGGCTTAGAATTGTATTTTTGGTTTACATTATGTATTTACAAATGTAACTTAATACCTCTTGAACTGCAATGAAAGGTTATTATTTACTGTGTGTTGTTCAGAATAACATTAAGGTAGTTGTATTTGCTTCCTAAGGCCAGTGACACAGAAGTTCTTTCCCATGAGGAGCTCCTGCTGGTCACTCAGGTTGTGAGGATGGACACACAGCAGCCATGCTCTGAAGCGGCTTACATGCTGGGGCCTCTGCTCTGCCAAAGCGACAGTAAGTAGTGGCAAGAGGAACTGTCTTGGCCCACTAATAATACACGTCCATGTTTTATGGGAAATTTACCTGCATGGGTTAATAACAATATTGTCTGCCCTGGCAGTCTGTGTTTCATTAGGAATAATTAACTTGAAAAAGCAATGTATCTTATAATTGGGAAAAAGGTGATAAAAATTATATTACCTCTGGGTTATGTCTCTTTGATACAGTGTTTAAATAAGACCACAGCTGTAAAGACTAATGGAATCATCTGAAATATTTTATCACTTGCTAGCAATATCACCTATTGAAATGTTTTCAATAGGTGAAAATATTTTATCACCTATTTTACCAAAAGCTAAGATCACTAAAATTGGTCAGCAAATGAGAAAATGTGAGGACAGAGCCATCAGGCCTATTGGCTCATTAGCACCTCTGGCAACTCTGCATGTTCACAGGGAAACCTCCATGACCTCAGCTCCCCCAAAACAGGCAAAATGAAACACATGTATTCTAGCTTTGATCTCATCTCTCATGAATATACTCTGTCCAGGACTTCTCTGTCATCACTCCCCAGATGCTGGAAGAAAGCCACAGCCATGCCAGGAGTGGAGCCAGGGTGTGCAGGACATGGCAGCAGCAGCCACATATGATGGGCTGTCTACACACAAGGTGGGTGTGCCCATGGAGCAGGTTGCAGAGAAACTGTGGGAGATCACAGACTACAGAGATCATTCTGGCATTTGGCACTTTAAGGAAAGTATAAGGTAATTCTGTCTGATTATTTAAAATAGAATTGTTTCCATCCCAAACCCATTTACTTTAGGAGGAGATAGGATTCCATTCTCGAGACGTCTGTGGCTGCTTCTGTTGGATCTGGTGGAAGTCCTTTCTGCATTTCTCAGAGGATCATCAGTGCAACACCCTGAGGAAAGCAGTAACATAGAAATTACACAGTTCTACTGGAGATTCACCTTTATCCAAATTGAAGATGAAGCATTTTGGGGGCAATAATAGGATGTTAGTTGTTAATTCTGGGTCCTGGGGATATGAGGGAGTTTAGTTATCTATATTTTATATTCCTCTTTGTTTAAAATTTAAAAAGTTTAAAAAAACATCAAAATGCCATGATTATTTTACTTTGAGATATTTAAGGATTACGGACACTTTAAAAATATACACAAAGTAAGAGTCTGGCACATACATATGCGTAACATAGCAAAACTGTGTCATTCCAGAGATTTTGGCATGTTGAATGGGCACTGTGGTGTTCTACAATCTTCAAGAACAGTACACTTACACCTTCAGTAAGAACTCCAGCTTCCCTGCAGCTTTATTTCCTGAAGAGATCATGCTGACCAGAGAGGCGGCCACACTGAGCTTCCGAACCACCGTCCCCCCGCTTACAGCTCTACAAGAGCTCCTTCCGCGAGGAATACCTTCCAGTTGTTCTCACCTTAAATGGTGAGTGTCCTCAGTGTAACAACAAGAGTGAGGCCAAATATTATGACCATAACAAGGTGGGGCCCTTCAGTGTTCAAACCACAAACAAGAAACTCGACAGTATTCCCTGCAACTGTCATTTTTTTAGCATTGGTTTACTTTTATTATAGCCCTAAATATTTACCAAAAAAGTTAAATTTTGGTGATTAAAATTAAGATACCTTTCTTCCATAAGATTTTGATCGTTTTTATGTATTTGATGTGAAATTGTGCTTCTGCTTGTCTGGAAGCCTTTCCTTCTCTATATGAATACATTTTAAATCAATTTACTTTGAAATAAGAGCTATTATCTTATCTATGGAAATTATTTCCTCCTCCTAAACAAAGTAGCACTTAACCCATGTAAAAGCTGGTATCCATGTGCATAGATACTCACAGCTGCTCTTCATCCATCGGTAGCTGGGAAGTGGCTCATGTCATCCCTGCATGAAACAGAGAAGTGGAGCGGGAGTTACCCAGCCTGTGCCCCACCACGGCTTTTTCAGGCGTGGACACTGGAGAGCAAAACCAGCCTTCAACCTTGCCTCGTGGCACACGAGAGGAGAAACTTCTGGAAGCACCTCCACACTCTCTAATAGGATCTGGCATAGGCATCAAGGTAGAGAGTCTATCTGTGAAGACCATTGTGTGGGTAAAGGGTTTAGATATTGTAGTAAACCACTTACTTCTCTTTCCCATGTTCCTTGATTATGGCAGAAACATTAGGAAAAAAAATCCCGGTTGTGCAAAGAAAAATTATGCAAATGTCAGTAATACATTCAAATGTATTAAAATAAGTCATATTAAAAGAAGTTATTAAAAAATGTTTTCAGGGTTCATCCATGTTGTAAGAGGTATCAGAACTTCACTCCTTTTTATGCCTTAATTATATTTTATTGTTTGTATATACTATAGTTTTTAAATCCAGTCATCTGCTGGGTTGTTTTCCACGTTTTGACAATTGTCACTACAGCTACTTTCACTTTTTTTTTTTTTCAGATGGAGTCTCACTCTGTCGCCCAGGCTGGAGTGCAGTGGCACAATCTTGGCTCACTGCAAGCTCCGCCTCCCTTGTTCAAGCGATTCTCCTGCCTCAGCCTCCAGAGTAGCTGGAACTGCAGGTACCCACCACCACACCTGGCTAATTTTTTGTATTTTTAGTAGAGAGGGGGTTTCATCATGTTAGCCAGGATGGTCTCGATGTCCTGCCCTTGTGATCCGCCCACCTCTGCCTCCCAAAGTGCTGGGATTACAGGTGTGAACCACCGCACCAGGCCAACATTTTTTTACAAACAGAAGTTAAATGCTTATAAAACTGAATGGTAATGCGGTATTGCCTAAGGTCTTGCCATTTAATGATATAAATATCACATTAATAATAACTTAGAGACTCACTCAGTTTTCATATGCTTAATTTCACCTTTTTCCTTTATTGAATGAAAATAGGGGGACTTGATTGTTGGTGTTTTTTGTTTATTTGTTTTGTTTTTGAGACAGAGTCTCGCTCTGTTGCCCAGGCTGGAGTGCAGTGGCACGATCTTGGCTCACTGCAAGCCCTGCCTCCCAGGTTCACGCCATTCTCCTGCCTCAGCCTCGTAAGTAGTTGGGACTACAGGTGCCTGCCACCACGCCCGCCTAATTTTTTGTATTTTTAGTAGAGATGGGGTTTCACCATGTTAGCCTGGATGGTCTCAATCTCCTGACCTCGTGATACGCCTGACTTGGCCTCCCAAAGTGCTGGGATTACAGGCGTGAGCCACCTCGCCAGGCTGATTGTTGGTGTTTTTTAAGACTTGGGTTCTCACTCTGTCACCCGGGCTGGAGTACAGTGGTGCAATCACAGCTCACTGCCACCTACAACTCCTGGGCTCAAGGAATCCTCTTGCCTCAGCCTCCTGAGTAGCTGGGACTACAGGCATGCACCACCACACACAGCTGAAAATGGGGGAACTTGGAAAAGGTATTGTTTATTATAACCTATTTGGTCTTGACTTTTGAAATAATTAGAATTGGATTTAAAATTTGGTCCTGGAATAGCCATAATTGATCATTATTCCAGGAAAAGTAAATATTGGTGCACCCAAGTAAATGCTTAATAGATTTGAATTTTATTAAATAAATTAAAACAAAATGTGCTTTAGAACCTGCATTCACAGTTTAGTACTTCACTGGTTTTAGTTTACTTGGTAGCCAAATGTTGTCTAGTTTATGATAGTGACAACTGGGGATATGCCAATGATAATTTCTATAAAACTCTGTTTTGGCCAATTAAAATTGTTACTCCAAGAATGTAAGACTTAGAGCAAAAATTTATAATAAATCCTAAAGAGAAGAGATACGCATTCAGCACTGTTCCTCCTTAGATCTTGCTATGACGTAACTTATAGTTTTGTTTAACAATATTTAACAATGAGATTGTCAAGTTATCATTGATATTTGACCATTTAAAATACCAAGCTCTTCTCACTGGTTTTCCTTTACCTGGCAGGGAAATGTTTGATTTATCATAGTGACTACTGGAGACGTGCCAGTGGGAACCCATTCCCACTGGGTACAAAATAACAAGGCTACAGCCAATTTACCTGAAGGAAAAATCAAGATTTGGTTTAAATAGGAATACATATTTATGTATGCACCAGAGACCAGGTGCAGTGGCTCATGCCTATAATCCCAGCACTTTGGGAGGCCGAGGCAGGAGAATCACTTGAGGTAAGGAATTCAAGACGAGCCTTGCTAACAAGGCCCTGTCTCTACTTAAAATACAAAAATTAGCCGGGCGTGGTGGCGGGCAGCTGTAATCCTGGCTACTTGGGAGACTGAGGCAGGAGAATCGCTTGAACCTGGGAGACAGAAGTTGCAGTGAGCTGAGACTGCGCCATTGCCCTCCAGCTTGGGCAACAAGAGCAAAACTCATCTCAAAAAAAATAATAATAATTAATTAATTAATTAAAAATAAAAATTAAATTAAAAGCTCCAGAGTATTTAAATTATGCATCAGCACTTGGTTTTGAAAAATAACAGTTTTATGTTGGATCTGTATATAGCATACATTTTTCCACTTGCATTACAAAGTTCCTGTTGATATAAGAAAAGCTTTGGCCGGGTGCAGTGGCTCACACGTGTAATCCCAGCACTTTGGGAGGCTGCGGCGGGTAGATCATGATGTCAGGAGATCGAGACCATCCTGGCTAACACAGTGAAACCCTGTCTCTATTAAAAATACACACACACAAAAAAAAGTAGCTGAGTGTTTTGGCAGGTGCCTGTAGTCCCAGCTACTCAGTAGGCTGAGGCAGGAAAATGGCATGAACCTGGGAGGTGGAGCTTACAGTGAGCCGAGATCAAGCCACTGCACTCCAGCCTGGGCGACAGAGTGAGACTCCATCTCAAAAAAACAGAAAAAAGAAAAGCTTTGAGGTTTAAAATAAGTGTCTTTGTGGATTATTATACCAATTATGGATACTTAAAACATGAATAAGCATAGAGGAAAAAGGGATAGACAGTGGGGGGGGTGGAATTTGAGGTATTAGAGAAATTCTTTATGTAACAGTTTCCCCCTTTCCAAATCTTCTATTGTTTGATGTTAGTTTCTTTAACCTTTGTAATAGCACTAATGCTATTGGCTTATTTTTATCATTTTTCTTGAATTTCCTTTGATTCCCCTTCTATTATCAAAATTGCTTACTGGCCTGTCACAATGGCTCATGCCTATAATCCCAGCGCTTTGAGAGGCCAAGGTGAAAGGACTGCTTGAGGCCAGAAGTTCGAGACCAGCCTAAGCAACATAGTGAGAGACCCCATGTCTACAAAAAGTTTTTGAAAAATTAGTTGGGTGTGGTGGCACATGCCTGTAGTCCCATCTACTTAGGAGGCTGAGGCTGCAGTGAGCTATGATCATGCCACCACATTCCAGCTTGGGCAACAGAGCAAGATCTTGTCCCCCTGGGGGTGCGGAGGGACCACTCACCATTTTACCGTTTCAACATTTGCTTCTTGTAGGAACATTTAATAGGTTAACCAGATTACACGGAGACAGAATTCTTTTTCATTACAGACAGAATTCAATGATTCAATGCTGTCAAATCCCTTATGTTGGAGGCAATTTTAGGAAAGAAAAAGAAAGAGTATTTCCCCCATGACATGGATCAGAGGCCCTAAATTGCAAATGCAGGCATGCTGAAAGAAGCTCCTTGTCATATTCATAATTTCCCAGTGAGAGACAAGGTAGAAACTGCTCTCGGCTGAGCGCACATGTCATCCTAAATGCTACCTGTGAGACCACCAGGACCTTCCACGAAAAATGCTTCCACACTGACTCCCTCACTTGGCCATCAGGCATAATGTAAGAAACTTAGCATTTTTCTAACAATTCAGGAAAGCTGAAATCAAAGCAGACATCAACTTCACAAATGATATATTAATCTGAGCTCAAATATGGAAATTATTATTATTAGTAGTAGTAGTAGTATTTTGAGTTGGAGTCTCGCTCTGTCACTCAGGCTGGAGTGCAATGGCATGATCTTGGCTCACTGCAACCTCTGCCTTTCAGGTTCAAGCAATTCTCCTGCCTCAGCTTCTGGAGTAGCTGGGATTACAGGCACCTGCCGCCACGCCTGGCTAATTTTTGTATTTTTAGTAGAGAGGGGGTTTCACCATGTTGGTCAGGCTAGTCTCGAACTCCTGACCTTGCGATCCACCCACGTCAGCCTCCCAAAGTGCTGGGACTACAGGCAGGAGTCACCATGCCCAGCCAGAAATTATGTAATGATAAAACTAGATTTAAGTGTGTGAGAAGAAGAGAAAGAACTGTTCATTTTCTTTTAGCAAATGAATACATTTAAGGCTGTGGCTTGGGTCCTGCCTTGCCTGTGGATTGAGGTGAGATGTGTCCAGTGCTCCCCGTTACTCTTGCAAACAGGACCTAAATATTCTGCAGACATTTTTTCCAGCTACCGGTGATTTTCCATAAAAACATACTTTACTATTTAGGCATTACATTCCTAATGCCTTTATTATGTTTTCTTCTTCACAAATAATTACATTGAAATATAAATAAGTTTTCACCTTCTTTCCAGGTATGCCTTTGGACAGTCCCAGCTATTCAGGAGGCTGAGGTGGGAGGATCTCTTGAGCCTGGGAGTTCAAGGCTGTAGTGAGCCATGATTGCATCACTGCACTCCAACCTGGGCAATAGAGTGAGACCCTGCCTCAAAAAAATAGTTAATTCTTTTCTTTTTGTTCATATATAAATTGTACATTTTTAAATATTTAAATATCATTTGGAGCAAATCCCCCTGTGGCATGTTTATGATTCCTGCTTTGGTACTTGAGACTCAGCCAGGTCTGTTTTGTCCTAAACAACTGCTGGGATCTTTGTTGTTTTTTCAGCCATTTGTACATTGATTCCCCTGGTCACTTCTTTTACCCCTGTGTATAATAGCACAAACCTGGAAATGTTAGAGAAGACACATGAATGGGCATTTAAAATATGTTGAGAAGCACAGTAACTATTAAAACTAACACGGCTTTCAAACAGATGATGATTAATAAAATTGTGGCTTCTTATTTTTCAAACAGGAAATGCTGTGAATTTTAGTGCACTAAAAACCAATGGGTAACAGAGAGTGCAGCCTGATTTTTAAATTTTGTTTAAAACAGTGTCATAGTGTAGGAAACCAGAAAGAATTGGAAACACAAATGAAAGAAAGAGACTGCTCCCTGCAACTTTTAGCCATGAGAGTAACAGTATACATTTAGATATTTAGATAGAAAAGGCTATGAGATTCCAAAAAATTCAAAGACAGTATTGAGTTTCAGAGAATAGCGGGATATAACCCAGTCCTTGGTGGTCAGCTGAACCATATTATGATTGTTTTTAACATGGAAGGAAGAAGACTCTGCTCTCTTTTTAAAAACCTGCTGTTGAGCTGTGTACTCTCTGCCCCAGCTGATAGTCACAGCCTTGTCCTTACTGTGAGCAGAGTGAGGAATTGATCATCTCACTAGTGTGCAAGCTCTCAGACTTGTTCTTTACTAGAGTAGGTGCAGTCTGGGTGCAGTGATGGTTTCTCTCTGTGCCCAGAGGGCGGCTCCCTCCTTCACTGCCAGGACAGATGTCGGTGTGTGTTCTCCCAGCCAGTAGGACAGATGCAGTCAGTAAACAAAACAAACAAACACAGACACACACAAACACCTTCCTGGCTCAGCAACCCTGACCCCTGACAGCAGAGATGAATCATGTTACTCAAAGCAGAAAGTTGCCATCAGTAAGTGAAACTGACAAAAGGGTATCTTAAAAGACAATTGCTTTAAATTTAACATCTATAAATTAATATGGCTGGGCACGGTGGCTCACACCTGTAATCTCAGCACTTTGGGAAGCCAAGGTGGGCGGATCATCTGAGGACAAGAGTTCGAGGCCAGCCTGACCAACATGGAGAAACCCTGTCTCTACTAAAAATACAAAATTAGCCAGGCATGGTGACGCATGCCTGTAATCCTAGCTACTGGGGAGGCTGAGACAGGACAGTAGCTTGAACTCAGGAGGCAGAGCTTGCAGTGAGCTGAGATTATGCCATTGCACTCAAGCCTGGCAACAAGAGTGCAACTCCATCTCAAAAAAAAAAAAAATTGCAGTTGATTATGGAGATTGATTAAGAAGTAAACTGCATGATAGAAAGGGGAACATATTGGCCGGGCGCGGTGGCTCAAGCCTGTAATCCCAGCACTTTGGGAGGCCGAGACGGGCGGATCACGAGGTCAGGAGATCGAGACCATCCTGGCTAACACGGTGAAACCCCGTCTCTACTAAAAAATACAAAAAAAAAAACTAGCCGGGCGAGGCGGCGGGCGCCTGTAGTCCCAGCTACTCGGGAGGCTGAGGCCGGAGAATGGCGTGAACCCGGGAGGCGGAGCTTGCAGTGAGCTGAGATCCGGCCACTGCACTCCAGCCTGGGCAACACAGTGAGACTCCGTCTCAAAAAAAAAAAAAAAAGAAAGGGGAACATATTAATCAAAAGTAGAATAATAAATTTCATTGTATAATTTTTTTCTTTTTCTCCAAGTTAATATATAAAGGACAATAGCATAGAATTAAAGGTGTTTGTTTTTATTCAAGAATGATTTTTTTTTTTTTTTTAGGCAGAGTCTCCCTCTGTTGCCCAGGCTGGAGTGCAGTGGCATGATCTCGGCTCACTGCAACCTCCACTTCCTGGGTTCAAGGGATTCTCATCCCTCAGCCTCCTGAGTTGCTGGGATTACAGGTGCTGAGCCACCACACCCGGCCAGGAATATTTACCTTTTTTTTTTTTTTTGAGACAGAGTCTCGTTCTGTCGCCCAGGCTGGAGTGCAGTGGCACGATCTCGGCTCACTGCAAGCTCTGCCTCCCGGGTTCATCCCTTTCTCCTGCCTAAGCCTCCCCAGTGGGTGGGACCACAGGGGCCCACCACCACTCCTGGCTAAATTTTTCTATTCTTTTAGTAGATATGGAGTTTCACCATGTTAGCCAAGATGGACTCAATCTCCTGACCTTGTGATCTGCCTGCCTCGGCCTCCCAGAGTGCTGGGATTACAGGCGTGAGCCATTGCACCCAGCCAAGAATATTTTCAAAAGCATATCTCTCAGGCTATAAAAATTGAAGTTCAAATTGTGTAATCACGTTTATAGCCTGAAGCAATTGGGTCTATTAAAATAATAAGTGTTCGTTTTATTTCTAAGTAAAAGAGATAAATCAAAGGCCAATAAAACATTTCACTTGGGAAAACTTTCTTTTCAGATGGTTTTCATTCTGATTCTGCTGTTGCTTTCAGATCAGTTAATACATAGAAGACGACTACAATTTTGTGTTCAGATTTAGAGTATAAACCAAGTCTCATTTCATTAACTAATATAGACCAATGGGTTGGTTAAGAAAGGAACCATTAATTTTACAAAGAGAGTTATCCTAAACTGTGACCAGTTTTCCAGTACTTAATTCTTTTTGTAAAAAAGAATTCATTCGTTTTTTTAAATGGCAAATAAAATTGTATATATGTTGTGTAAAACCTGTGTAGAAATAAGCAGATTGTGGAATGATTACATTGCACTCAGGAACATATGCATACTTATTTTTTTGGTGAGAACACTTCTTGATTTTCAAGAATACAATACATTAACTGCAGTCACCATGTTGAGCAATGTATCTCTTAAACTTATTCCTCCTGTCTAACTACAATTTTGAGTGCTTTCACTGTCTCCCCAAGTCCCTGCCTCCCAGCCCCTGGTAACCTCCATTCCACATCCTGCTTCTGTGAGTTCCATTGTTTACATTCCACATAAGTCAGATCACTTGGTAGTTGTCTTTTTGTGCCTGGCTCATTTCACTTAACACAATGTGCTCCATTAACCTCCTGTGAATCCCAGTTTCTAACCTGCAATTGCTCTAAGTGTTTTCATTCCCTTTTCATGGTTTCTACTAAGAATTCCAGAGCTCAGCTGCAATGTGTTCACTGCTTTGGAAGTTATTCATTGTTTTTCTTTACTTCTTGTCCACGGACACACAAATAAATTGTCTGGTGCAAGTGCAGCGGCTATATGCCCTTCCTGTGAAGGCAGGCCGGTTTGATAGCTATTAAGCAAATCCATCTCAGCATTCTTAACAGCATTTATATTGTTTGATATCAAGCTCAGCAATTTAAAAAATATGCCTCTATCTCTGTAAGACTACCTATGAGTTGGAGATGACTTATGTAATATTCAACTCAGCAGATAATGTATATAAAAATTATTTCATATGATTTAATGATCTTGAATCGATTTAACTGTTTATATGTCATACTTGGAAAAACCAGGGCAATTATAATGTTTAATAATGGCATCTGCATAAAAAGCAATAATTCATATTCCACTTTAAAAATCTTTTCTCTTATGTAAAGGGGTAAGTGGCATCCTAGTTGCAACAGAAGGATGTACTGGTGAGCTTGTGTAGCGGTCCCTAAGTTAACGCATGTTGCTTTATTTGACTGACACTGATGTTCCCATCTTAGCTTCCGGCTGTTACGTGGGCAGAAAACCCAAAGTTAGTAACTTTGAACAGTTCCATCAATGTTAGTAACTCAAGGGCCAAAGTGATGGACTAAACTGCCAGTCGAGTCAATCTCTGGTTCGCCCTCATGATGACAGAGTGTTTTAAGGTAGTGAGGCAGTGCTTAGTCTCAAGGTAGCCTCCCTTCCCCTCATGCATTACCTGGTGTTTGTGTGCAGGAATGTGGATCCTCTATACATGCCTGGGGTTGTGGGTGTGGGGAGGCGCCTCCAGTGTGCTGGGGTATACCCCGGGGCCTCTGCAAGTGCCTCACCCATAGATGCTCCCTGTGACCTGGTGACAGGGGTCACCAGGCCCATGGAGGCTTACAATGTGGAAGTTGGAGGCTTCACCATAATCTGTGGCCTGAGCTTGGCCTCAGGGAATATTCCTGGGTGGTGTCAGCTATACATCCTCCTTACTCATGGTCATAGGGGAGCAGCGACTCTCTGGGACTGTGGGATGGGTGGTAAAAGAATTTACCAAGACAATTGTAGGTAAAGAAAGGCAGATTTATTGGACACCACAGAGTTTACATGTTTGTGGTGATGTGGGTGTGTACAATTATGTACAGTGCATAACAATCGATGAAAAGAATAGATGCTGATGTTAATGTTTTATGTATTTAATATCCTATGTTTTTTATTGTTATTTTAGGGTATATGCTTACTTTTTTTTTTTTTTAAGTTAACTGTGAAGCAGCCTCGGGCAGGTCCTTCAGAAGGTTTCCAGAAGAAGGCATTATTATCAAGGAGATGACAGCCCCATGCCTATTACTGCCCCTGAAGACCTTCCAGTGGGACAAGATGTGGCGGTAGAGGACAGTGAAATTGATGATCCTGACCCTGCTTAGGCTTAGGCGAAAGTGTATGTTTGTGTCTTGGTTTTTAACAAAAACGTTTTAAAAGTGAAATAAATAAATAAATAATGAATAAAGCTCATAGAATAAGGTTAAAAGGAAAGAAAATATTTTTGTATAGCTATATAATTTGTGTGTTTTTCTGTTGATCTGTTTGAGACAGGGTCTCACTCTGTCACCCAGACTGGAGGGCAGTGGCACAGTCACAGCTCACTGTGGTCTCAACCTCTTGAGCTCCAGAGATCCTCCCACTTCACTCAGGAGGATGCCAGTCCTGCAGGCAGACATCAGGCCCCAGATGGACGCTGGATTCAAGGTGTACACCAGGCCCCAAGTTGACAGCTAGGCCCCAGATGGACACCAAGGCCCTAGGTGAACAGCAGGCCCATTTGAACACCAGACTCCTGTGGACATCAGGCCGCAGGTAGACACCGTGCCTTAGGTAGATACATAGGCTCCAGGTGGACGTTAGACCCAAGGTACACAGCCAGTTCCCAGGAGAACATCAGGCCCAGGTGAAAACTCAGGCCTTAGGCGCACATCCGGCCTTAAGTAGACACCCAGACCCCAGGTTGATACCCAAGTCCCAGGTGATCACCAGACCTCAGGTGGACACAAGGCCTTAGGTGAACAACAAGAGCCAGTAAGCCATCAGGCCCCAGCTGGATATAGTCCCCAGGTAAACACAAGGCCCCAAAAGGAACATAGGCCCAAGGCAGACATCAGGCCCTAGGTGGACATCAGGCCTGAGGAGGACATCCGGCCCCCGGTGAACATCAGGCACAGGTGTCCAAGCAGGCCCTGGGTGGACATAATGGTGTCTAGGTAAGGAGTTGTCCTGGGGGGAGGGTGAGCAGTCAGCAGCACAGTGGAGTCCTGAATAGGACTTATGGAAGAAAGGGGCCAAGGGGACGGAACCTTAAAGAAGCGACCTCACTTCCTCGATGACACATTCAACAGAACTTAGAACTCTGGTAACCAGGCGCTGAGATCCTAGGGTCAGCCCAGTAACCAGCTCACTTGGTGGGAGACGCTCGAGAGAGCAAGATGTTCTTGTGTTGCTTCCCCACTTCGAGAGGCTGCTGCTTCAGGAATGGAGGGAATGAGAGCCTTTTCCGACGATGCCGAAGAAGGCTCATCCCTCACCCCAGACGCCTGTGGCCCTTTGTAAGAAGGCGCACCCGGGTACCACAGGGCAGCCCGGGGCAGGCCCTAGAGGGCCAGGCCACACCAGAGATCCCATCGGGGCTGCATCTGCACACTGCCCTCATCCAGGAGGAGATTTGGGAGCCCATGGAGGCACAGGCACAAGGTGAGGTGGCCTGCAGTCTGGAAGATTTCGTAGGGGCAGTGTTTAGGGGCTGGAACTCCTTTAAATTCAGTGAGGTTGTTTCTGTGTTTGGAAATTCCAGTGGAAAGTGACTGACGCTGCGGACCCTTTCTCCTTTTTCAGCTCCTGGTCCATATGCAGAAATACCAGCACTTCCAGCACCAGCTGTTGAGCTAGAGCCAGCATGGGAAGAGCCCCCTCCAGAGACAGCGCTGGAGGTGAAGGGAGCTCCAGCCAAGGACCAGCCCAAGGAGGAGCTGCCTGAAATTATGGCACCTGCTGTAGCCACTGGCCTTAGCCTTGCAACTGAAAACGCGGCTGTAGAGAGAAGTCGGAGGGAGGGGGTGACCAACACGGCCCCAGCCAGCGGCTCCCATGCTGCCCCTAGTCCTGGGCACGGTGGCAAACATGGAGGCGGAGACCAGGGTTTTGAGCCTGGGCTCCTCTACGTTGCTGGAGAGAGGCTTGTCTCATTCACTAGAGCTGCAGTCCTGCTGCTGCAGGGCCTGTTTATTCTACTGCTGCTGGTGGGGTCCATCTGTGTGCAGGAGGTGCTTGAGGGCATTAAAAGAAGGCTGAGAGGAAGAATTCCAGTAGCTCCTCCTGCACCCAGAGGCGGCCTCCTCCTCCAGGGATGGATGTCTGTCTGCAACAGGGCATCCAGGCTGTTTGCCCCTGTCATGCTGCCCAGGACAGGCTCTTAAAAGGCGGGCAGAGGGTGAGGGGACCAGGAGGCAGCTCCAAAGGGTACAGCAAGCAAAGCTTTTAAAGATAGCACTTGTGCCCCAGGCTGTCCATGCCACCACCTGCCCTAGCATTTATTAGTGGTGTTAGAATTACTAGTTGATGAAACAATATTTCAATAAAGTTTAATTTCTGAAACTTTGTGCCTTTTTGAACTCCCTAATGTTAGATGGTGTTTTTGAGGTGATCCTGAAAATCTCTGATAGTTGTGTCTTTTGTTGTGGTTGTTTGTGTGATTGAATTACCATGGAGTCAACTGTTATTGGAAACCTTTCAGGTATGGCTTTTAGAAGACCTTGACCTACTCTTGCCTGTTTTGACTCTCTGGTTTATTGTGGAAAGAGGGATGATGTAGGCTCATGTCTCTGGCAGATCAATCACCTTTTGCCATCAAGGATTTGGCATCAGAGTTTCCAAGAATTATGTGTGCAAGTTGACATGCTGGCACTTTAGCTAATCTGGGTGTCAAAACAGAATGCCATAGACTAGGTGGCATAGGAAATTGATTTCTCACAGTTCTGGAGATGGCAAAATCCAAGGTCAAATGGTCAGGAGATTCCATGTCTGCAGAGGGCTTGCTTCCTGGTTCAGAGACAGCCATCTTTTATGGTGTCCTTACATGACAGAAGGGATGAGGGAGCTCTCTGCAGTCCCTTTGATAGGGGCACCAATTCCATTCATGAGGTCCCTGCCTTCATGAACTTAATCACCTCCCAAGGCCCCACCTACAAATACCATCACAGGGAATTAGAATTTGACACATGAATTTGAGGAGGACAGTAACATTTGCTTTACAGAATCAGGTCTCCCCGAGCCATATGCACTCACAGGAAACCTATAATCTTCTATTAAGTATTTGCTGGTCCCCTTTGGGATTAGGGAATTTTTTTTTCTTTTTTTTTTTTTTTTTTGAGACGGAGTCTCGCTCTGTCGCCCAGGCTGGAGTGCAGTGGCCGGATCTCAGCTCACTGCAAGCTCCGCCTCCCGGGTTCACGCCATTCTCCTGCCTCAGCCTCCCGAGTAGCTGGGACTACAGGTGCCCGCCACCTCGCCCAGCTAGTTTTTTGTATTTCTTAATAGAGACGGGGTTTCACCATGTTAGCCAGGATGGTCTCGATCTCCTGACCTCGTGATCCGCCCGTCTCGGCCTCCCAAAGTGCTGGGATTACAGGCTTGAGCCACCGCGCCCGGCCAGGATTAGGGAATTTTTTTTTTCTTTAAGAAAAATGATCTTTCATGTGATCCATGGTTTATTCATAGAAAAGCACTGTGAGTTCACACACTTGCTAAAAAGAAGGGCAATGGTGACACAAAAATGACAGTGACCTCTCTCTGTTTCTCTCTCTCTCTCTCTCTTATTTAACCAACCCATTGGGCTGAGACGTTGTAGGGGCGCTTGGCTGGGCAGTAGGACTTGAGTAGCCACAAGCGGCAAATACATCTTTTTGGTCAGCTTGGAGTAGAAAAGGTGACAGTTTGTCAACGAAAGAAAAAGTAAAGCAGATGGAGAAGTTCTTAGTTCGCTTTCTAGCTATACCACCTCTTCCCTATGAAACCCCACCCCCAAATCAGGACTCTTCTGAATGCCCTTGCTATCTCCTACAACAATTCCAGGCTGAGCAGAGGGGTCAGGAAGGTGGCAGGAACACGATGATTCCCTGTGGAGGTCAGCCAGGGCTAAGACAGGGCTGCTCACTAGGGCTAGAAATTAGGAAGGAGAGGCTAAGTGCAGACCAGCCCTAGCCTCCAAGTCAGCAAGCAATGAGATTGCGACAAAAACAGGCAGAAGAAGCCTGAGGTAGAAAGGCAGGGGAAGAAAGCAAGTATGGGGTGAGAACAGAACTGTGCAGCGAAAGCAGCCAATCTGATGGCAGACGGAGACTGGTGCTTAGAAGGTCGTTCGGGGAGAGAATGAATAGAGGAGGCACAGAGATGGGGAACAGACATTTAGCTGGTGAGAGAGATTTAACACGAATAGGAAGAGAAATCTCGCACAAAGGACACATTCATGCAGATCCTCTAAGATGAACATGCAGTCATTCCTACATGTAGAAATACGCTCAGTTACACATATAAAACCACAGATGCATGGAGAGCAAGCATACACACAGACACATATTTCTACACATGTGCTCATGTGTGCCCAGATACACACACACTAAACATACAAAACACAAGAGCATTTACACATAGATATGCATCCTCACATGTATGCAAATGTTACATCCTCACACACAGACCCACAGTTCAGTGTGCACATATCCACACAGGTACGCAGTCATCGAACAGACATAGATACACATAAAGATGTAATGTGCACATACAGACAGGCATGCGCAGTTATATCTATGCATATAGACACATGTACTCAGTCATACAGATACACTCTCTAGCACAAAGGTGATCAATGTAGATGAATATTGTGAGCTCAGTGGCTTCCCAGACCTTCATCTTTTCCCTGCACTTGTTTCAAAGGTGCTCAGCAGACTCCTGGCGAGGCTGTGTGAGGCAGGGGAGGAGCTTCAGAGTCCTCACAGGTTTGTGAGGCAAAAGTCTAAGTCCAGTCCTGGCCTCTGCCGTTCACCCACCACTGGGCTATTAATGCTTTGTCTGTAGGTGAGAGATTTTGCATAGACTAGTCTTGGGATATTTTCTAACTGATCGTTTTTCTCCTTGGCACCCCCACTATCCCACTGGGAACGGCATACACTCTGCAAGGGAAACCTGAGAAATGGTTGTGAGTCTCCTCAGACAGTAAGCATATCCTCTACCCACAGCTACCTCAAGTGCCCATCAAATCAGAACCAGAATTATAAATATTTATGACTTTACAATAATTGGCAACACATATACTATAGTATTTACAGCACCATAAATGCATCTATTTCTCTGGTACAGCAATCTCTGAGACGGAACAGTGTTCTGTGTTTGCCAAGAGAGACAGGGCCAATGCCCAGGACACACAGGACGTAGGGACAAAAGGTGACATATCATGGGGTTTCTGGTCGATCTGCAGGGCCCAGCTTCTCCATGAACAGTGGGCTGTAGTGAGACGCTTGCCAAGACAGGCATATTGACTGGAATTGGACTCTCCCCATCCTTAGCCCTGTGGTCCTTTGGCCTCAGCCACAGGTGCTCAGAGTCCTCTCAGGGTGCACAAATGTTTCAGTGTTTTTGACCTGACCTGATACTTCCTGGGGACCCAGCGTGCGGGGCCGGTGAGCTACCTGCTTTCTCAGCCAAAGGGCTCTCGAAGCAGCAGCATCAGCTTTTTCTTGCCTTTGTAGATCTGTTTGAGATTGTCGATGAACTGGGCAAATTGCAGGAAGCCATCCTGGGGCAGCAGGAAGGTCTCCCGAGCCTTGCTTAGAAACTCAATAAACTCCATACCGGCAATGGCTGATGTGTGTTGGGTGTAGTGTGGGGTGTTGATGTAAGCATTGATGGTGGCATCAGCAACTGGCACAATGGAGCTCTGTCAGTGGAGATGAGCTTTCCAGAGCTGTGGCGGCCTGGGATGCTGACCAGGCCAAGTGCAGTCACCGTGCAACCTCACACACAGGATGTCTGAAAGCACCATGGCAATATGCACACTCTTCACCACCAGGGGGATGAGAACTGCCAGATCATTCTTTCCCAGAGAGTGGCTGAGGGCACAAACTCAAAGCACGTCATTGATGGCTGCGCGGGTATCCTGGTTAAGAGCCGGGTTAAGATGGCTCACGGCCATGAGGCCAGCTTGAAGGCACGGAGCTGCAGCCATGGAGATGCACGTAGCAGGCAATGGGGAACAGCTGGGAATGGGCCGTGCCACCGGCAGCAGCCTCAGTGGCAATCTGGCAGGCGGCCTCAAAGGCAATGTGGTCTTTCTCAGAGTGTAAGGGCTGACAGGGCACAGCTCTGTGGATGCTTCATAGCACGCTGCAAGGCCAGTGTGCAAGCACAGCTAGCCAGTTCCTCCCGCTGTGGATAATCAAGACTGAGGCGCAGGATAGTGGTGTGGGATACGGCTGTGGCAGCTACAATACTAGTAGCCTCAGTAGGGGTGAAGAGTGTGTCCCAGCTCTGCAAGATGCTCACTGGGGCCCACACACCTGTCAGGCCAGTGCCTGAGCTCAGCCGTGGCCATCTGGGTCCTGATTCAGGTCTGCCCAGATTACCATGTGGGGTTTGAACTTGGCCTGCAGAGATTAGTTCTCCTTCCTCCTCAGCAACCTTGAGATGATCTGAGGCAAACCAGGGCAAGGAGGCATCCCAGGTGGCCAGACCCTGCTTGGGGTCTCTTCCTATCCCTTCCATCCCCAGGCCAGAGGGTTAAAGGTTTCTGCAGGTGCTCTTAGCCCCTCACAAGGATGGAGCAGTAGAGCCTGGGGTTTGCTTGCCCCGAGGCCAGGGCTGCAGATCTGCCAGGAGTTCTAGCTGAAGTGGGGCCTCTCAGGGTTGAGTCTTGTGCTGGTCTTTGGGCTTTAGAAAAGGTCCTGAGCCAGCCGGGTGTGGTGGCTCACACCTATAATCCCAGAACTTTGGGAGGCTGAGGCGGGCGGATCACAAGGTCAGGAGATCGAGACCATCCTGGCTAACATGAAACCCCGTCTCTACTAAAAATACAAAAAAATTAGCCAAGCATGGTAGCAGGCGCCTGTGGCCCCAGCTACTTGGGAGGCTGAGGCAGGAGACTGGCGTCAACCCGCAAGGTGGAGCTTATAGTGAGCCGATATTGCGCCTCTGGACTCCAGCCCGGTCGACAGCACGAGACTCCGTCCCGGGAAAAAAAAAAAAAAAAAAAAAGAAAGTGTCCTGAGCCTCCAAGCTGTCTGGGGTTTCTCACAAGCATGGACAGGGATGGGACCAAGCCACCAGGCCCACATGCTCAAACCACAGTGGCTGGCCTTGGGAATCAACGGGTAGTCTTGACCGGGTGTGGTGGCTCACGCCTGTAATCCCAGCACTTTGGGAGGCCCAGGTTGGCAGATCACGAGGTCAGGAGATGGAGACCATCCTGGCCAAGATGGTGAAACGCCGTCTCTACTAAAAATACAAAAAATTTAGCCAGGCGTGGTGGTGGGTGCCTGTAGTCCCAGCTACTCAGGAAGCTGAGGCAAAAGAATGGCGTGAACCCGGGAGGCTGAGCTTGCAGTGAGCCAAGATCGCGCCACTGTACTCCAGCCTGGGTTGCAAAGCAAGACTCCGTCTCCAAAAACAACAATAACAACAACAAAAACAAACAAACATTAGCTGGGCAGGGAGCCTGTAATCCCCACTGTTCGGGAGGCTGAGGCAGGAGAATCGCTTGAACCCAGGAGGTAGAGGTTGCAGTGAGTCCAGATCGCGCCACTGCATTCCAGCCTGGCAACAGAACTTCTAGACTCTGTTTCAAAAAAAAAAAAAAAAAAAAAAATTGCACAGATCCCTAAAAATATGATTATATGCATTTTCTTTTTTGTTTTGTTTTGGTTTCGTTTTGGTTTGGTTTTTTGAGGCGAAGTTTCGCTCTTCTGCCCAGCCTGGAGCAATGGCGTGTTCTTGGCTCACTGCAATATCTGCCTCCCCCGTTCAAGTGATTCTCCCACCTCAGCCTTTCAACCAAGTAGCTGGGATTACAGGTGTGTACCAGCACGCCAGTCTACTTTTTTTATTTTTCTTTTTTTTGAGATGGAGCTTCGCTCTTGTCGACCAGGCTGGAGGGCAATGGTACCTTCTTGGCTCACTGCAACATCCGCCTCCCAGCTTCAAGCAATTCTTCTGCCTCAGCCTCCCAAGTAGCTGGGATTACAGGCGCCTGCCACCATGCCCGGCTAATTTTTTTGTATTTTTAGTAGATACAAAGTTTCATATGTTAGCCAGGGTGGTCTCAAACTCCTGACCTCAAGTGATCCACCCGCCTTGGCATCCCAAAGTACTGGGATTACAAGCATAAGTCACCATGCCCAGCCTGATTATACCCATTTTCTTTTTTTTTTTCTTTTTTTTTTTTTTTGAGATGGAATCTCGCTCTGTCGCCCAGGCTGGAGTACAGTGGCCAGATCTCGGCTCACTGCAAGCTCCGCCTCCCGGGTTTACGCCATTCTCCTGCCTCAGCCTCCCAAGTACTGGGACTACAGGCGCCCACCACTTCGCCTGGCTAGTTTTTTGTATTTTTTAGTAGAGAAGGGGTTTCACCGTGTTAGCCAGGATGGTCTCGATCTCCTGACCTCGTGATCCACCTGTCTCAGCCTCCCAAAGTGCTGGGATTACAGGCTTGAGCCACCGCGCCCGGCCTCCCATTTTCAATAAACACATAT
Organism: Theropithecus gelada; assembly: GCF_003255815.1. Lineage (NCBI taxonomy): Eukaryota > Metazoa > Chordata > Mammalia > Primates > Cercopithecidae > Theropithecus > Theropithecus gelada. Next base: position 76,242,159 of record NC_037684.1, on the reverse strand, counting down.
GAAAATGGTCTCAGGCATTTTAATAATTAGAAGACCAAAATAAATAAAAATGTAATAACATTACCCACTAACCAGAATATAGAAAAGAAAGACTGACAAAATCAGGTGTTGGAAAGGACATCTAATTAGAATGCTATTAAACTCGTGGTTGGGTTGTATATTAGTCAATGAAATCTTTGGAATTAAAAAAATTAATTGATAAATTGTGTGTATTTGTGGTGTACCACATTATATATATATATATATATACACACACACACAGTGACACACATTGTAGAATAGCTAAATCTGTGTGTATATATATATAGCCACAGACATACACTGCAAAATGGCTAAATCAATAAATCAAGCTACCTAGCATATTAGTTACCTTAGATACTTCTTCTTCTTCTTCTTCTTCTTATTATTATTATTATTATTTATTTTTTAGATGGAGTCTCCCTCTGTCATCCAGGTTAGAGTACAGTGGTGTGATCTCGGCTCACTGCAACCTCTGCCTCCTGGGTTCAAGTGATTGTCCTGCCTCAGCCTCCCGAGTAGCTGGGATTACAGGTGCCCGCCACCACACCCAGCTAATTTTTGTATTTTTAGTAGAGATGGGGTTTCACCATCTTGGCCAGGCTAGTCTCAAACTCCTGACCTTGTGATCTACCCGCCTCAGCCTCCCAAAGTGCTGGGATTACAGGTGTGAGCCACTGTGCCCGGCCAATACTTATCTTTCTGTGTGTGTGTGTGTGTGTGTGTGTGTGTGTGTGTGTGTGGTGAGAACATTTAAAATCTGCTGTCTTAGCAATTGCAAATATTACCACGTTGTTATTAACTATAGTCAACATGTTGTACAATAGAGCTCTTGAGCTTTTTCCTCCTAGCTGAAATTTTTAGTGACATGCATTGCATTTGAGCATATGCATTACTATGACCAAGCTATTTCATTTGTAGGGCTGTACTTAACTAAAATATACATGTGAACCAAAAGAAATTAACAAGAATGTTCATAGTGGCTTTTTTGCTAATAGCCCCAAACTGGGAACAAACCAATGTCCATCAACAGTAGACTTGATAGATGTGCCCTATTCAGGCAGAGCACTACCGAGCAGGGAAAAGAAATGAACTGCTTCATGAAACCGCCTGAAAGAGTGTCACAAATGTAATAATGCTGGGCCGAAGAAGCCACACACAAAACCATTCCTACCGAATGGCCCTCCATGCATCCATTTATGAAACAGGCATCACTAATGGGGCTGCTAAAAACCAGGTGACTCTTTGCTTTGGCAAGACAGATGGGCAGTGGTTAGGGAGCAGAGCTTCAGGAGAGGGATTGCCAGTTTGTTATTTTTATTTCATTTTTTTGGACTGTGTGGTAGCTCCAAGCATGTGTCCTCTTTGTGATAAATCAGAGTAGTAGAATAATAGGATTCCTGTGTATATTACACTTTCATAAATGTATTTGAATTCCTTTTTGCCATTAGGGCAAATAGTATAAATTATAATAAATCTTTGCAATTTTAATATTATTTCTGCTTGATTACAAATAAGTCACCTGAAGGATTCCAAACTTGGATATTTTAATATAGAACTTTTGCCTGCAAGTATATATTTCTAGAGACCCACAACTGTCTGATTAATGTCATTTGAGTGTAAAAAAAGCAAAGTTATGTTGAGAATTTGCTGACTCTCTAACCTTTTACTTGAAGTTAAGCTAATTATCCACATCCATCAATGAAATTGCATTCACGGAAGAGTCCAGTCCACGGCGTAAATGATAGGAACCTCAGAAAAGTCATTTCTTCTTCATTATTTATGTAAAAACATGAAATTTCTTAGAAACACAGACCAGCAAACTCTCAGTTTAGTGTTGCTTCCATTGCTTTCTATAGTCTTGTTACCAGAGAATATTTTTATGTTCCAGAATTGCACAGAGGGAAGAACTGCCTATTATGGTTACCACTGTGGCCATTGAGAAAGGCACATGATTCCTAGGATCCCAGCAATGACCCTCCCTGGAGGTGAGGGGAATTAAGGGACCTGCTAGGGAAATTGTGGGGGCGGAGTACACAGTCTCTACAAAGCTTTCTCTGGGTCTGGTACTTGAAGTCCACAGGCAGTAAACAAGGGAACATTACAAAACAGGCTGGGAGGGATTCCATGAGCAAGAGCTGGAACCCCATAAAAATAAAGTGAAACCCATGTTTATGAAGCTAAACACAGGCCAGTAACCCAGCAGTCAGAGAAACTAAAGGAAAAATCCAGGGAAAGGCAGAGCAATTGCAGGCTCAGCAGCTGTTTCATGCCAATGAGGCAAGTCAGCAGATCGGCAACGTGTGTGTGCACACGCGCACGCGCTTCCACTTACACACTGGCTATAAAATTCAATTCATTTTATTCCAGTGTGTGAGTGTGCACGTGTGTGTGTGCGCACTCCTGTTGACCCAGTATCTGCTCTATGTCTGGGTCCATGACCCTGGACGACCCCAGGTGTGCCCTCGATGACATCTGCAGGGATGGAGCACAGTCCCTGCCATTGGGCATTGCACTGTGTGATGCCATCCTTGGCGCCCTCAATGTGATGGAAACCAATAGGCTTCCTTAGCCTTTCCTTTCAGATGGACAGGAAATAGATGATGCTCTATTGTCGTTTTGTTTCATTTCTTTCCATGGATTCTGTCACTGTCTTCCTCTCCTCCTCAACTCTGCAAGAAGGGGATTCCTGATGGGGGAAGGGTAGCTGGAGAGAAATGAGGCACCAAGAAATTATCAAAGGATCTTTTGGCCATCTGGGGACAGTCCTCATGTGGTCCCCAGCCCAGTTGAGGGTTCTGGGCCGGTCACCCTGCAGCCTTGGTGCTATATCTCTGGATCCGGCCTCCACAGGAAGAACCCTGGGAGACCCAGCAAAACGGGGTGCCTGGTCTGGCAAACATCCCCCTGTGCCTCTGGCTTTGCGGTTCAGGACTAGGCCCAGACATCATGTCCAGGCAGTGCCAGGCCACCTCACTGCCCCCTTTGAGGTGAGCACAGAAAGCTTTTGGGGGCAAGCATGAAGCTGGGCACCCAGAGCCTGAGGCCGACTATCCCTCCCTGTGTCCTGGAGAGGGGGCCTTGACCCGAGGAGACCCCCAGGGCATGGCCTGTGGGTGCTGATGTGGGGAGAGGAGGGTCTGTGGACTGAGGGGGGGCATTGGCAGGGGACATTGAGCACCGCGGCTCAGAGTTCTGCTCAGGTCAGTGGGAACCTGGTCAGTGAAGACCTGGTCAGTGGGGTTCTGGCTAGCAGAGATCTGGCCAAGTGGCCACTAGGTGACCTCAGGCAGGGTTTGTCCTTGGAGCATCCTTGCCGCCATCTGTAGTGGGAATGAGTCATGGCATGCTGGAGGGCTACTGGGAGGAGGAGGTGAGCAGGTGTGTGAAATCCAGCCCTGCCACACAGATCTAGCACTTCACAGCCTAGCTGAGTCCCCTGCTAGGGAGGGGGCCTGCCCTTTGCCCTTTGCCTCCAACTCTCAACCCTCTGCCCCCTATCCCCCATTTGCAATCCCAGGACTGCCCTGGATGGGGAGGTCTGAGGTTAGGGAGCACCCGTGGATGCTTCGATGATGGCCATGGGTCCTGCCGGGGGAGACAGTGACAAGGGTGACCCAGTGTCCTGGGTGTACATGCGAGTAAGGCAGCCGGGCTCAGGCAGAGCAGTGATACAGGCATGTACCCGTGTTCACCCACATACACGTGCATGCTAACATGCACAAACACTGCATGCACACACGTTGACACTTCAGAGGGTGGAGGGTGCTGACTCTGGGCCCAGCTGACCCAGGCAGGGGCCCATTGTGATGGGTGTCATGACCCCACAGTGTCACTGGTGCTAAGTACTCACCCGCCTGCCCGCCTGCCATCTCTATGTCTGGAGCTCTTAGAAACAAGACATAGAGGTGTCTGGTCCTGAGAAGAGGAAGTTTTGCTAAGCGAGAGACACAGCTGACTCAGCCAACTCAGGTGAGTGTGACCTGCTCTGTTCCCTCCCTGCTGACTTGGTGACAGTCAGTACCTGGTGGGCAGTGCTGGCCTCTGGGCAGGTGCCGAGGAGGGTCATCCCTGAGCACTCACCAGGTGCCTGTTGTGCACTGACCTGGTGGACTCGGTGGGGTAGGTGCTGTCCTCGAATGTACCCCATTCCACAGGTGAGGTGTCTAGGGTCAGAGAGGCGGTGACTGGCCAAGGGACCCAGACATGACTCTGGGCTGTGCTCTTAGCCCTACCCTGTACAAGCCCTGACCTCTGTGGCCCCCCTGCCCTAGATTCCAAATCTGCCCGGGGTTTTCCGGCCCCTGATGGGGCAGAGTCTGGCCCTGGAAGAGCTAAGATCATGTCATTGCATTCCAGCCTGGGCAACAAGAGCAAAACTCCGTCTCAAAAAAGAAAAAAGAATATACAGTATGTTCACATACTAAAACAGCACGAAAACATAAAAATTAACAAATTAGCCATATATTGAAAGTGATTAAAAATTAAAGTGATTAAAAATTAAAGAAGCTATTTCATTGAATATTATACTGGTCAGCATTGAAGTTTGCCAAAATTTAAAGACTTCAGATTGCTGAACATGTATGTTAATAAATTGTAGATAAGAATATGTGTATTTATAAATATATTTCAACAGTTTCACTTCCTCAGAATAGTGTTACTACTCAAGTATCAAAGAGGCCAATTGGGTCATGAACACACGTAGAAGCATAAATGCAATGTTTATCATCTAATCTTCATGGAAAAAAATGCTCAAAAACCTAGAGATGTGAGCAGTATCAATAAAAATTTCTACAATTTGTCAAGATTGTTTAAAATGATAAGTCTATTTCCCTGGTTGGTTGTTACTTTTCTGGAAGCCTGAGGAGAGGAGAAGCTGCCAGTGAGGTCCCTGAGGTTACCCAGGCCCTGGAGAGACACAGCATCAGCTGACAACTGTGGTAAATGCCACGGAAGACTCTCACTGGGAAGAGGCTGCAGGACCGTGTCTGCTATGCTTGTGTTTTAAACGCTGGCCAAGATGAGTCAAAACTCCTTTTCCTTTTATTAAATAGAAGAATTTTCAGGTACTCAAAAAATGTTACACAAGACTAATTTATTGTGTTTGCCCTATATAATTTCTTTCCTAAACAATTTAAGCAGGAGTCATTTCACATACTGTATTTGGCAATCAGCTTTTGTTATTTCGAACCACTGGACAATAAATTTGCTTTCTTCCCCTTTTCTCTCTGTGTGTGTTTTTCGTTTGTTTGTTTGTTTGATATGGAGTCTCGCTCTTGTGGCTCGGGCTGGAGTGCAATGGTGGGATCTCAGCTCACTGCAACTTCCGCCCTGGCTGGCTGCATCCCTCCCTTCTGCAGGGAAGATGTCAATATTCACCCTCCTGACCCTGGCCCGTTCTTGGTATTGCTCAAGTCCCCTGGGCCTTCGAACTGGCAGGTGACCTCAAGGCACCAACCACCCTGGGTCTCTCCTGGAACAACCACTTGCCTTCCACCATTATCATGTCTTGTTCAGCCTCAGAGGAGCGTGGTTGGGGTGGATTACTTCATGCCTTGATTCTGCCTTGCTGGAAACCACAGTGGCAGCAGGCTTGGGTGTCACCAAGTCCTCACGTTTCATGCTGTTTCTGGAGGTTCTGGCCTTTGTGGCCTCGGAAAGGAAGGTGATCTGGTGCTTTGGGGAAAGCCCTCGGGATGCTCCTCCAGATGGTCTTCTTCAGGCCTTTTGCTCAGCATTGATCTGATCAGTTCTGCCAGCTCTGGGCCATGATCTCTGGCACTTCGCGGCTTTCCATCATAAACTCCAGACTTCGTGTCTTTTGCATGGAAAGCACGCGGTGCCCATTTCATATGACACCGCACCCCGGAGCCCAAACGTCAGCCCTGCAGGTGTTGGGTTTGTTGGGGACAATTTTGGGCTCAGGTGCAGGGGCGCTTCCCCAGGGCAGGCGCGTCCTGGTCCCCATCTGAGGCCGTGGGCTCCTGGCAGGAGGACCTGGAGTTTTCAGATCCCCGGGAAGGGTGTATTTCCCCCACTCTCAGGCACAAGCTGCCCTTTGGTGGCTTTGGGCACGGATCACCGCCTTGCAGAAGCCCGCTATAGCGTGGAGCAAGCGGTGTGTCCCCGCCTGGGACTACTCCTGGGTGATGGCGCCTGGAGGCCTTGGCTGGGACAGATTGGGGCCTCCGGGTCGGTCAGCGGCTGGCGCCCGGCTGCGGCTTTCAGAGGCTTTTGGTCACCGCCTGCCATCGAGATCCGCTCCCCCGAACTGGCCCTGCCCACGGCGCGCGGGTAGTAGCGGGCAGCCAGGAGCCAGTGGCAGGCGCCGCCGTTGGGATGACGGGCAGGAGGCTGCGCTGGAGCCCGCTAGGCAGCGCGGACCCCTAAAGCAGCGGGGCGGGTGAGCGAGCGGCGGCGCCGGCGGCTGAGAGGCTGAGGTGGGTGAGGCGGTTGAGAGCCTGAGGCGACTGCGGGGATGAGGCGGCTGAGGCGGCTGAGGCGGCTGAGGGGGCTGAGGGGCTGAGGCGGCTGAGACTGCTGAGACGGCTGAAGGGGCTGAGGGG